>NC_091131.1:134790538-135094061 GCF_040183065.1 Periplaneta americana | reverse complement strand
ATTGTCTGCAATATTCATTAACCTTCTATGCTACAGCAATGTAGAGGTACAAAAATATACTTCAGAATATTAGTTTTTTTTTTTAATTTTCATCATTCTATTTATTCAAAAATGTTGGAACATATAACACTGAAGAATCTTTCTAAATTTTATGCTTGCAATCGAAAAGTATAATTCTTCTGCTGTAACAGAAAACTGGAAAGAATTTATTAAACGTGTAACAAAACCGAAGTTGGACTGAACTGCAATAATGTGCAACGAAAATGTGACTTTACATAGAGGCGAAGTGACTGTGGGAGGAAGATAGTCCTGAAGGAAGAAGACACTCAGTCGCCTTACTCATATTGACAAATAGTGACAACTGCGTGGAAAGACATCTTCATCGCCTCAATGTAACATATTCTGAAAATAAGCTGATATTATTATTGTGCAGTGCGACGACATGGATCAGTAATAAGAACAACGGCGGTGTGAAAAGGGACAAAAGGGACAATAGAATGTATTAAGACAATTCCAAAGAACATTAAATGACATATAAAATATTATATTTGAAATGTAACAGTAATGATTAGTAAAAATGTAGACCTCTAGGGCAGGCGGAAAACTTGTAAGGTGATTTATTATATACAGTAAGTGCAATAATAACTGCCAGCATATATATTTTGGGAAATCTTCAGAAATCAGACGGTCAAGACATATACAGAGAAAAGAATTAGCTCAAAAACTAGCAGAAAATATGGAATTGGAAATGATTTGCGCAATACCTAACAGAATATAATCTTCTTCTTCTAAATTAAGGGTGTAGATTACTTGGACACAAATGACCCCTTGTGCACCCCAGAAACTGGAGATTAACCTACAAGACCGCAATGAGTTACCAGTTTTGCTGTGCTGCTGGGATTAATTTCTTCAGAAGAGGCAATGTTTGCTTCCCAAGATAACAATGCCTGATTGGCTTAGATCTGGGCAATCCAGCAAAATGTGAAATGATAATAAATAAAGAAACAAGAAACAAAAGTTGCCTAAATTCATGTCAAAAATATTATCCATCGTACCGAAAGTTACCTTAAACTTTAGCTATCGAGTATACATTCATATACATGGCACTACGACAGGGGGAAAAATAACAGACAAAAAGAATGACATCAAGCATTTCTTCATATTTTTCGTTGCACTAAAATGCAGTGATTGAGTGTGTTAATAATATGGCTTTTATAAATTGAGACCAAAAAGATATGAAATGGAAACCTAAATACTGATGCAAGAAGAAAGAGTATGAACATAAATTGAAAATGACAAATAATGGATAATGGAATATACTTGCCCACATGGTAGGGAGGTTGGGATGGGCAGGGAGGGACTCGACATGCAGCCACCTCCACGTGGTGAGTCCTGGGTTGTTTCAGTTCAAAAGATTGAAACAAGCAAAGAGCTGCATCTATTCTGCGAATGATGGTACGAAAATTCATATCAATTGTTGGTGGTACATTGTTCTACACATCTCCCGAGTTTGGAGTCGTTCGGGTCATTATTTCTGGGCGTTGCACTTTTCAAAAACAGATATCACCAAAATCAGGTAAAATCACAATGACTTGTACTGAAATAATAATAAATATATTGTATAATATTTATTTATGATTGATCTAATTTTAAAATATATTTTGTCTCACAACGAAAAATTCAGTTATTTCACCAAAACAGTTTTATTCTGTTTGATCACATACAGCACCAGTTTTGCCGAAATGCAGTTGATATCACAACAGGATGGAGCACCACCTCATTTTGGTGTAGCAGAGAGGGACTTCTTGAACCAGCAATTCCACGAATGGATATGCCGTCATGACACAACAGAATGGCCACCCCGATCATGCGACCTGACGTCATGTGCTTTTCGCAGTGGGGTAAGTTATCCTGAAAAACGATGTTTTTGCTCAGAAACCGCAGGATCTGCATCAGTTGCAACAGATGATCGAATAGTCATTCGTGAAAATCGATGAAAATCGTGAGTTATGTTCTGTCATCTGTAAATTAGTTATGAACTGAGTATTGAGAATCAGGGCCCTCCATTTTGATCAAAATCTGTAAAGGAATGTGTAGTCAAATGTAAATTGAATGTAATTGAATGAAGTACTACTACTAGTAGTAGTTGTTGTAATAGTAGTAGTAGTAGTAGTAGTAGTAGTAGTAGTAGTAGTAGTAGTAGTAGTAGTTTTATTTTGCGTAGCAGAGTTACGGCCATAAGGCCTTCTCTTCCACTCAACCAACCAGGTTTCAATAATATACATGAAATACAAAATTATGTCGTAGATTATAAAACAACACAAAAGAAGATACCTTAGAAATTACATAAAATATAGTAGAAAATTACAAATAGTCAAGATTAGTTACATAATAGGCTATCAGGACAATACAAAATAAAGCAGAAAATTACATGAAATCAAAATCACTACCATAACATAAGGGGAATATGTATATACACAATTTATAAGACATAAACTGCTCGAGATAAATTCGACGATTAATTCACTTGAGTAATATACAATTAATATACTAATAAGAAAATACATGTGGGTTACAAGATATAAAATGTTGAATAGTAAAATCGTACTATAGTGAGGATCACGTAAGTGCCAACTAATACCAGATATCACCAAAAAGGGGTAAAATCACAACACAACGTAATGAAATAATAATAATAATAATAATAATAATAATAATAATAATAATAATAATACAGGATTAACAATAATGTCTTGCTTATTTACCACATCTCATTTTTATGTTGCGAGGTTTTTCCTAAATGGTACAATATAGTATGATACAGTATATTTTTCTCCTTGACTTCTCGCATACTATGTTGGTAATTATGATTAGTATAATCTAATATTAAAATCTATTTCGTCTGGCAATATGAAATTCATTGCTTTGACTAAACAGTTTATGATTCATGAGACGTAACCTAAAAATATACTTACTTGTTTTCATTTTCATCACTTTCCTTTACTGCAAAACGAAATTGTTGCTGCCAAAATAACGGTTAGAAAATAACTGCCAGTTGTAGTATTTGTCAGTACCCGAAATTGGAAACAAAGTTGGTAGAAGGAAATTCAACCTGAGAGCTAGAAAATCAATATAATCCACTACCATATGTAGTAATAGGGAAAAAATGGTTAGGTTTCACCCTTAGGGTATTAAGTAAGGTAATCCGCACTATATATGGCATGCAGATACAAATGATTAAGTAATCTATCAAGATAATAACGGAAAAAAAGAAGAGAGAGGAGAAAAAAAACTTGGTCATTTAAGACTATTTAGAAACTTCCGCAAGAGTCTAGTTCTGTTCAGTAAAAACATTTCTAAGTAGAGTGTACTTAAAGATTTTAGACTCCGACTGCTCCTGATTTCCTGTGACAAGGAATTCCAGGAACGGGCTGTGTGTATTGTGAAGGAAGCGGAGTAGAGAGATGTTTGATGATATGGAATTGATAGAACAAGGTTATGTTGTGAACGCGTATCACGTTTGTGGTGGGATGCTAAAAGTTTGAAGCGAGGAACTAGGTAAATAGGTGTGGAATTATTTAAAATCTGATACAGCAGAGTGAATGAACTGAACCTCTCTCGTAAACGAAGCCAAGATAATTGTAAGAAATACTCGGAGACATGATCATAGCGACGGCTGTTAAAAATGAAACGGACACAAGCATTATGAACACGCTGAAGTCTAAATGACAATTCAACACTAAGGTCACTATACAAAACGTCGCAGTAGTCAAAGTAAGGCATCACCAGGGTCTGCATCAAGATCTGTCTCAGTTTAGAAGGATAGTGAAATGTAAGGAAGTGTTTGGAGGAAGCGACCTTTAACCCATCCTGTATATGATGTTCATTTATTATTACGGCATTATTTATTAACAATATTAATATAATTATTAATTACGTTCAAATTAAAAAAAAACTGGCTTGTAACTTTCGTTTTATGAATGTTGGCATTCTTCAAAGGGAAACAATGCTCTCAACGTTACATGTAAAAAGTAACTGCCAGTTGTAGTCGGTATTTGCCAGTACCGAAGTTCGAAACTAAGTTAGCGAAAGAAAATTCAACCTGACACCTAAGAAGTTACTATATTGAACTAGCATATGTACAGCAGTAATATGGGAAGATGGCTAGGCGTCAAATAGCTAATAATATCAACAAATTCCAATCTAAAAGAAATATAAAATAATCCGATTATTAAACAGGAAATACAAACGATAAAATTATAAAAAGAAAATATAAGACAATATAATGCCTTCATCACAAAAGCAGACAAATGGAAAGCAACAGTAGTTACGGAAAAAGCAACTTATATAGAAAAAAATACAAAAATTGATTTCGGATAATAACTTTGAACTAATCAAATCAGATTCTACTACCAAATTTAAATATAACTTTAAAAAGTATCATAAAAACTATAGACTTAATTTTAACCGAAACAGAAAAACGTTCATTAATACAGATGAAACCTCAACCACCAAAAATAAAAGCACTACCAAATAAATAAATAAATAAATAAAATAAATAAATAAATAAATAAATAAATAAATAAATAAATAAATAAATAAATAAATAAATAAATAAATAAATAAATAAATAAATAAATAAATAAATAAATAAATAAATAAATAAATAAATAAATAAATAAATAAGTACGTAAATAAATAAAAAAATAAATTAAATAAATAAATAAATTAAATAAATAAATAAAATAAATAAAATAAATAAATAAATAAATAAATAAATCAATCAATCAATCAATCAATCAATCAATCAATCAATCAATCAATCAATCAACCAATAATTCCGGTGTCATAGCAGCTGTCGCCGTATTCCGGAAACCAAACGCCACTCCTCTGTGTTACTTGGTGTTTCGTTTTTTTAGCATTTTTTTGTTTTACAATGAACGAGAATCTAGCCCGTTGCACCAACGTCCAACCTGGAGGACCAGGTAATTTTTGTTCAAGGTTATCTTCCTTTAACCTTTGATAAACTATTATCAAACTACAAGGAAGTAGTGCCAGTTTTGGTCCCCCCTGGGTATTTTATTTCCCCAGTACCCTCCATATCTGACAGGTTTTCCCCTATCCGCCTCCGGTGGGAGACCAAAAACTCCACACGACAGCACTACCTAAAATTCACAAACAAAACGTCCCCGTTACACCAACTTGCAACGCAACGAACTTTCCACAAAGATATCCCTGCGCCGGCTGAGTGGTCAGACTTCCGGTCTGTCTCGCAGACGGCCTGAGTTCGAGTCCCGGTCAGTTCTGTGATTTTTCATTGAAAAATCCATAGTGACAGTTCTGGCGGACAAGGTCGCAGTTGGGTTTTTTTCCTGGGTTCTCCCACTTCTCTATATTAGGCACACTACTTCATTTCGTCATAAGTCCTTAGCATTCCCCGATCGCCGGATGGCGACGCACGGAGGGGGCTGGCCTGGAACGACGGGGATTACCTGCTCGAAACCTTAGTGTAGTCAGCCGGTTTGGGTTTGGGAATGCGCCCATCTTGAGCTTAGCGCAATAAATCCTAATAGGTCGTAGTGCTGGGCCATAGTGACCCCTTCCCGTAAGTTCTGTTCCATAGATGTCCAATTGTAACTCGTACGAGGCAACCCCTGGATAAGCAACCCGCTGCGCATATTCTTTAATGTCGTTTTTCCTATTTCATATGAAAAGTTATTGACCTTAGCTGAGCAAGCTTCACGTGCAGTATCTCCTGTTTCTATAGGCGTTTGGAGATCCATGTTCTATTGCATTTCTACAAACATACTTTGTTTTCTCTTTTATTTAGGAGGGAACTCGAACGCTTACATTCCAGCCTGAGGCTTATTGTGCTTACCACTCCTATTCTGTGAATTATTGGGTAGCGGAACGGCCGCGCTTTTGTACAAGTACAGCACGCCGCACCGTGAACTTAACCAGAGCTACTGTATGAATGATACATTTTTTGAAATATGGTTTATTTATCGACGCTCGCAACAGCCGAAGTTACATCAGCGTCGCCGGTGTGCCTGTATTTTGTCCCTCAGGAGTTCTTTTACATGCCAGTAAATATAATGACATGAGCCTGTCGCATTTAACCCATTTATGCCCATAAATTTTTCTTATTGAATATTTTCATAATTTTCGCACCGCCACATGAAACTGAAATGGAAGGGCAGCAGGCTCCTTTGATTCTTCTAGTATACACAACAATGAAATAAAAGTTAATAATATAATTCATTCCTTTGCATTTTTGCAGAACAATAATTAATGCAGAGTGTTGTGAAAACGCAACACTAGGCAGATATGGGTTAAGCAAACTTAAATACCATCGACTTGGGCTGGGATCGAACCCGCAATCTATACCGACTGTATGGATGGTGATGATATGTGAATTCATGATAGAGAAATGAGTCCGAGGTGCTATTCTGCTGCAAGTGGTTGAGGGAAAATCCCGGAGAAAACCAGGAAACCCTCAACCAGGTAATTTGTCTCAACTAGGATTTGAACCCGAGCCTGTTCGTTTCACGGTGTGACGTGGTAACCGTTACTGAACAGCGGCGGACTATAGAAATACCTTAGAACAAATTTTAAATACAATAAAGACTACAATGTTTAATTATACACAGTGATAATGGTGGAAATAAGCATGTAGCAATTTTAATTTCTTCATTTATCCTATTGGTCGTCTTCAGGAAGTGCAATTACAGTACCGAATTGCAATGTACTACAAGATACATTCTCAGTGTCTCAAACGTAAATCTTTTTCTGTTGCCTGCCAAAGTTTGTACTGTAGAAAGCTGCGCTCTACGTCGCATAACGTGATAGGAGCAAAACGAAAAACCCTAACATCATTGCAGTCTCTAAGAGACAGTCCTTTATTCTCGGTTGACTCTATGTCCACTAATTTGCTGTTTATGTTTCACAGTGGTCCATATCCGTTATTTTTACATAAAATTGATTTCCACTTCTGTTTTACACGTTCAGTACCGGTGTACTTGATGTCTCATTAATTCTCTGCATCATTCTCTAAATTAATTTGAGGGCTTCCGGCATCTCTTGCTGTGACTTTTCTAACCGTGTAATAGTTTCAAACACAGTTTGTATGAAAACCAAATTATTCGTCAGAAGCTTCAAATCCAGCTGCCTGGTGGCCCGTCATTTGTTGAGCTGGACTTCCCTTCGTGCATAAAACACTAAAGAGGGTTAGGAAACGGATGCCAGAACAAGTGCAAACGTTTGAATCGATTGCAACGTCAAGTACAAGTAGTAAGAGGGTTCTGAATCCGCTTCATTTACTGCGTTCCTGTTTTCTTACTAATTATAATAACAGCGGTGTTTCTGATGCGTTTATGAAATCTCATTACATATGAAGGCCTCTCTCAAAGAAGGTTGTATATCGTATGAAATAGTATATGATATACAACCTTCTTTGTGGGAGGTCTTCATATTGTCACCGATATTGTCCTGCTCTACGGCTAAATGAAGCTGCAGCTCGTAGGCTTTACCGCCAGTAGCTTGAAAGTGACGTTAGTGAATGGCAATAATGGTAAAAATATTAATATTAATAATAATATTATTATTATAATGATAATATTTACCAGGTACAAATCTCTTTCAGTATATTTAGCCAGTGAGTTGTCGTCACATTGCTTTTATGAGGGCATTGCCCCTGTAATGTAGACAACCCGTTGTCCTCTTCTGTTTGATGGGTTTTCTATAATCGTTCTTAAAACTGAGCAGATCGACCACCTGGTATAATACTCTCGGTATATCTTGACCGGTAGCGACTGTTAGATAGGAAGTGGTTGGTACCTACTGCGCATGCGTTACATTTATATCTAAAATAGCTATAATGCTTCAGTTGTAATATGTACTATTTAACTTTACAATATGTACTTGATGATAGGCTGTTAGTAAATTAAAATGAAAATCGTCGACTTCGGTATAATCTGTAGTTTCTTTGGATGTGACTGCGTGATCGATAAAGCAAAACGTCTAATGGGCAAGCAATAGTAAAATGCACAGATAACTTCAAATAATGGTCTACAATTCCGCTCTCTAAATTATTTCACCGAACATCTCTCACTGCAATTTTATAACATAAAACATTTGCTTCTCTAAATTTTGAGGAATGACTTGAAGAAATCTCATTACATATCACACAAATTTAATGATCTTATATTCGAGAGCAATTATATTTCTCAAGAAATATATTGACATAATAACGGAAATTAAAATAGGACATAAAATTGAAATTGTACCCAACAGAGCTGTACACTTCACAACATAATATACAACGTTGAAATATTAAACAATTGATAATTTCTTGACTTGCAAAGGAAACTTTAAACTTTGATATTGAATCACTATGATGAAGGATAAAATGTTAATTTCTAAAATTAGAATACATTGCACTAATGTTTGCAATGTTCAATGACATTTTATGTTACAACAATGAAGACATTTTAGATAATGCATAACACAAATGAACTTCAGAATAATAATAATCTCTCAAACGTTGCATTATTCCAATTATTTGAGAAAGTTAGAACATCTAACACTGAAAAATCGTTCGAATTTTTATGTTTGCAATCGAAAATTACGATTCTTCTACTGTAACAGAAAACTTTATTAAACGTGTAATAAAACCGAAGTAGGACTAAACTGCAACGATGTCCAACGAAAATGTGACTTAGCATAGAGTGCCAGTGAACTCTGGATGGAAGACAGTCGTAAAACAAAAAGAGACGCAATCGCCTTATTCATATTGGCAAATAGTGTGAACTGCGTGGAAAGACATCTTTATCGCCTGAATATAAAATACTCTGAAAATAACTCCTGACATATTATTATGATGAGGCCCATCTTGTACGGTACGAAGACCTGGATCAGCAGCAAGAACAACAGCGGTGCGAAAGGTGCGATAGAAAGTATTAAGACAATGCCAGAGAACATTACATGACGTAAAGGTTTATTTAACGAAACTAAAAAATGAATAGTAAAAATTTACACCTCTAGGCAGACGAACAAATCTTAAAATTATGTGTTTTATAAATCTAATAACTGCCAGCATATTATGGAAAGAATATATTTTGAGAAATCTTCACAATTCAGATAGTGTAGACGCTTATATAGAGGAAAGAATTGGGTGAAAACGTCGTAGAAAATGTGGAATTGAAAATGCTATGCGTAATCACTGATGCGGAATGTAATCTTCTTCTTCTTCTCCTTCTCCTTCTAAATAAAGGGTGTAGATTACTGCTGTAACACTTGGGCACAAATGGCCCCTTGTGCACTCCATATATTGGAGATCAGCCCAGAAGACCGCAATGTGTTACCAGCTTTGCTATGCTACAGGGATTAATTTCCTCAGAAGTGACAACATTTGATAACGAGCCTGATTTGGCTTAGACCTGGACAATCCAGCAAAATGTGAAGTGATAACTCGGCCTCCAACCCACATTTCCTACAAGTTGAGTCAACATGTAGGTGCTTATTCAGATGACAGTGTCCTGTCAACATTCCAGTTAACCATCTTAAAAATTCTCCTTTCCAGTACCAGGTGTTGTTCAGATGAGTCAGGTTAAAATTCTCAATAAGGAGTTTAGCCTGTTATATGGCTGGTGTGCATCTCCAGGTTCTAGCAAACTTTTCAACAGGTTCTCGTTTAGGGCCTATTTCATTATATACTTAGAGATTCGAACACAGAGCTCCGGGCACAGCATTGAATGGAAGTTCCTTGCTTGGCCTATAGGCCGGCTTGTTATTATCAGACATTTCACTATGTCCTGGGACATTGGATAGACTTTCCAGGCTAGTTCTGCATTCTTCAACCTGCCTGGAGTCGACCCTGTGCGCACTTAGCACACCCTGTGTAGCCTGGCTATCAGAGGAAATAAAGATATTCAGGCCTTTGCATGATCTAGTTAGGTTTTCTGAGTTCATTTTTTAAAGTTCCAATAAATCAAGTAATACATACAAAGGAAATGCTATTCAATCATGTGACTTATCTTTAAAGCAAATTATAAACTTACATTGTATTTTACATTGTCAACGTTTTCGCCATTCCATCCTTCTCCATAGCCACGTTTCAAATGCTTATATTCGCTTCTCTTCACTTCGTCGTAATGTCCTCGTTTCTGCTCTATACACTGCCAATCTCCACACAAAGCACTTCAATAATCTCGTCCTTAGTTCCTTTTCCAGACGTCCGCAGAAGATGCTACTTTTTCTATTAAAAGCTTCCTTTGACATAGCTATTCTCCTTTCAATTTCCTGGCAGCAGCTCATGTTACTGCACTTAGCACACTCAAAGTATTTGAAGCTGTTTACTTGCTCTACTGCCTCATTCAGTATTCGCACGTTTACCTCCTTGATTTTTCCGACAGCCATGGTCTTCGCCTTCTTTACATTTACTTTCATTCCATACTGCTCACAGCTCCAGTAGCTTATCTCTTTGTATTATCTTCTCTTCTGTTAACAGCGCCATAACATCAGGTAATCTTATGCAATTTATTCTTCTGCCTCCTACTTTTACCCCTCTCTTGTTCTGAAAACAGTTCTTCACTAAATCCTCCAAGTAGATGTTGAACATGGTAGATGATAAAGGGCAAACTTGTCGTACTCCTCTCCCCATTTCACTTCCTTCAGACATTTCTTGTACTATTTAAGCTTACAACATTATAGTAAACGGCTAGTAAATTAAAATAAAACTCGTCGATTCCAGTACAATCCGCAGTTTCTTTAGATACGACTGTATGATCCATAAAGGAAAGAGTCTAATGATTTCATTTTCACATGAACAAGCAACAGTAAACTGCACAGTTAACTTCAGATAATGCTCTACAATTCCGCTCTCTAAATTATTTCGCACAATATTAGGACATCTGTTACTGCAGTTTTATAATACAAAACATTTGTTTCTCTAAATTTTGAGGGATGACTTGAAGAAATCTCATTACATGTTATACAAATTTAATAATCTTGTATTTGAATAATTGCAAGGAAAAATTGCTCCGGGGCCGGGTATCGATCCCAGGGCCTCTGGTTGAACGTACCAGCGCTCTGCCAACTGAGCTATCTGGGAACTCCACCCGACACCGTCTCAATTTTTCCCTTTATATCCACACAACTCGCGTGGGATGACGAAACGCCAGAGACCCACATCGTACAATTTTTCCCTTGAAATTATTCAAATCTGCTCTACAGGGAGCTTTACCTGAAAGACTAGATTTGCATAATATATACGACACTGTGTACGATAACAGAAAACCACAATTCCAAGTCACCCAGAGATTGTGTGCACTCGATGTGGGTAAATATCCATTACTTAAACTAAATTAATATTAATTAGGGTATTAAATTATTATCACTTAAACTGTAAATGTACCAAAAACATTATGCAAAATTATTTGTTGAAACTGAAAAGTGTAAAGTAGACATGTTTACAAAATATATGTTTGCAAATGTGTTTAAAAAATGGGATAAAAATAATCACATAATAGTTATTTATGCAACAATTTGCGAAATGATAGCTTTTTAAGCGCTGAAGATTGTCCTCTGACCCGAAGGGAAGGTGCACAATACGGCGAGTGCTTGAAACACCAGTTTGGCACGAAGATATTTTAGACAGGCGCTCAAGAACCATTTTTTCATTCTCTATGGAATTCGTGTTCATCGCTCAACACGTAACAATGTCGTCTTCAACAATGCAAATGACATATTGGACCACCATTACGCTTTTTGATTTCAGTTAAAGCAAGCAAAGATAGCGCTTTATGGAGAGTATGTGTATTGAGGAGCTCAGATCGATTCCCATGGGCCAACCAGGATGAACGTCTTCCCACTAAGGTAAACTTTCAAAGTTATATTATGATTTCTACTTTAAAACTGGAATAATAAGTAGGGAATAAAAACATTTACGCTTTATAGCGTCAATGACGATTCTAGGAATACGTGTGTATATTGGGGGGAGGGGGTGATAATTAAGCATCGACTGGATAGGCCCATTTAAAACGCGCAACGCAAGTAAAAAATTACTGAAGGCAAAGAGGTTTATGATTTTAATACATTAAATTGTGCTATGACAATCCTTCTTTATCCATAAATACAAACAAAGTAAATCGTGTAATACAGCGCTTCTGAAAGTTTGGAATTCTGTGAATCGTAAATTGTATTTAAATAGTATTTTAAATTTGGAGAATACTGTAAAATGTATACAAAGTCACAGAGAAATCTACCTGCGACGAATAAATTTTCAAAGAAGGTGAACTTTCAAATGTTTGATAGAATCCACTCATTCAGGAATAAGACTAATTTAATTGTGTCAATCTATATCAATGACATCCCACTTTATTTTTGTTCTAAAATGAGCCATATTATGGCATTCATAGCCCTTAAAACTTAACTATCGTGGGTTGAAATCTCACCATTTATTATTCATTTCTGAAATTTTCCAGGAACAACTGGAGCCCATGCAGTGGGAGACATCGACACCGAGAATGATATGCAGTCCAAGGAGTGGGAACCTTTAACTAGCCCAGTTGAATATCTGGCTACATCGGAATACGAGACAATGGAATGGGATACCCAACGGAAATAATGAAGGTGGACTAATCGTTTCGCCAACAAGGTGAGACCTTGCGGCTTTCATCTTTTCATTACGTCAAATAATTGAATTATCATGAATTATTATTCCAGCAATATTCCTGGTCCGCATTGCAGTAGCAGGGAACTGAGGTTTGAATATTATTTATCTCTAGAAATGTAAGGCTTTTGCTTTGAGAAATATTCATGTTAAATTATTGCATTTTCATAACGTTTTGAACGGCCAATTCTCCTTAATTCTTGAAATTAGTTTATAGAGATTTTTGATAGCTTGGATGTTCGAATGTGTGAAAATATGTAGCTTTTAATGATGATAAAACAGCTCGTTTTTCCGTATGTAATTTTGTGTTTTTTGGGGTTTAGGCAACACTAGGTGTAACTTTCTCCATTCTCCTGTAACTTCATCCCTCTTAATCCCAAATATTTACCTATGAACCTTATTCTCAAATACCCTTAATCTCTGCCCTTCTCTGAAAGTGAGAGTCATGTTTCACAAACTTACAGAACAACTGGTAATTTTATAAATTCTAACTTTAAGATTTTTTGACAGCAGACTAGACGAGAAAAGCTTCTCAACCGAATAATAACAGGTATTTTCCCATATATTCTGCGTTCAATTTCCTCCCAAATGTCATTTATATTTGTTACTGTTGCTCCAAGATATTTGAATTTTTCCACCTCTTCGTAGCATAAATCTTCCATTTTTATATTTCCATTTCGTACAGTATTCTGGTCACGAGACATAATCATATACTTTGTCTTTTCGGGGTGATAGTGCATCTCCCTGCTTTAGCCCGCAGTGAATTGGAAAAGCATCTAACAGAACCTGGCCTGTACGGACTCTGCTGTAAGTTTCATTGAGACACATTTTAATTAATCGAACTAGTTCCTTGTGAATACCAAATTCAATAAGAATGTTATGTAAAACGTCTCTCTTAACCGAGTTACATGCCTTTTTGAAATCTAGGAATAACCGATATACTGTACCCTTATACTTCCATTTTTTCTCCAATACCTGTCGAATACAAACCTTAGCTGTGTTCGTGCCAGAGAATCAGTCCCATTCCGAGGCTTATTGTATGGTTTCGTAAGAAGCTGTTTTTTTTTACGGAGATGGGTTGTTAGCCCTTCGTCCAATCCCCAAGCTGGAGGACCACGCCTTATCGACTGTCCACGACTGCTTATTCAATATATTCACTCTACCCTCCATATCTGGAGGCCGTCTCCTCTATCCGCAGCCTGAGAACGCGCCATGCCGTAGTGAGGGGACCCACAATATATTGGTGTATTTCTTAGTAATAATGTTAATTTTACATTTGTAGTATTTCAGTGGCATAACTTTAATCTTAAATTATTCTGGAAGACTAACTTTCTTGGAGTCATGTTCGATACGTATCTTAGTTGTCTTTTTACACTGATGACCTTTATAAGGCTTTAGACTCAATAAGGGGGGCAAAGGCTAATTGGGATTTCCTGGTCTCTGATCGGGTCAAAAACCCTGATGGAACTGATATTTAACCCTTGCGGTGAATTTCGGTGAAGTCCGGAGGGCCTAATTAGTCAAATCCACTCTCCTCACCTCCACGCTGGGGCCCCCTGGGATCTTTTAAGATGCGAAAGAGAGAGTGGTGTGCGGAAAGCAGTGGGAAGCTACCGCATTCATATATCACAAGAATAATTTGCAAGTATGTCATGATGAGTTCGTCCCTGGTAAAAAACTCCGGACGTAAACTATCCCCCCGATCGGATGTCCGGGTGGGGGATACTGGGGAAGGACGCTTCATGATGCAAGCCAACGAAGAGAAGAAAAGAAGACCGATGTCTACCGGATCGTGGAATGTGCAGACTTCAAATCTACCAGGTAAGTTGGAAAAATTGAAGGAAGTAATGAGTCTCGGAAGTTGATGAAGTATCATATTTTTTCTTAGACAACACAGACAATGCAGGATAGAATATAAACTCGTGTCACTTCACACGAACCAATACAGCCTGCTTTTATTTTGAGTTTATTTGCATTTTTTAAATCTTTTTTGGTTTACGGTTTTTTTTAGGAAATGTTCTACTTTTTGTTGCATTATTGTCCTTTTCTTCTTTTGAACGGAGTTTTTTTATGGTGTAAACATAGTGTACATTCCAGAACCTACTGTAGGTTGCGCCATGCAGAAATTTGCCTTATGGTTGCAACATCCTTAACTCCTGATCACGTGTGTAACGTGATTGTCCCCATTCAACACAAAGAACAAATACTGCAGCCACAGTCCTCGCAGTCAGCATATGTATCTTACAAGTGAAGACACTATTGACAAAGAAGGTGCTGCTTCTATAGCACTTTCTCAAGGCTTGCTGGCTGATTATCATCGTATCACAATCTCTTCACACGCATGCAAAATAGCCGCATACTAACCATACCAACACATAAGACATCATCGTATTCATCGTACACAATCTCGCTATCGCGCTTGTGGAATACTCACCCAGTGACATCAGAAATCTGTTCCTCCATTCACTGTTTGAGTCGCTTGAGAAACTTCTTGCCCTAGCAACTAAACCTTACCCTAGTACAAGCCCTAGTAATGCCGCACTTCTATTATTGTGACGTTTTGTTAAGTGACCTAAGTTCTGAACTGTCAGTCAAGTTACAGCGAGTTCAGAATATGTGCGTCAGATACGTGTGCAACATCCGACGATATGATCACATATCACCGTCCTTCGCAAGTCTTTCGTGGCTCCGACTTAAAGAACGTTTTGTCTTTACTCTTTCGAATTCTGCACACCTCAACACCAAGTTACCTTTCGTCTCGTTTCTCTTATCTATACTCTAACCACGACGTAAATACCAGATCACTTAGCCTATGTGTGGCACGCTAAGTATACCTCTTCATAGAACATCTTGTTATTCATCATCTTTTACAGTATCCACCTCGCGACAATGGAATTCCCTGTCACAAAGTATTAGGGGCTGCAAGAAAATAAACACTTTTAAAAACAGCTTAAAAGATAACCTACTTAGCATTTCACCCCAATCATACTGATTTAAACTATCACGGACTACATTGTTACTTTTTCCTTTAGACATGCATCCTGATAGCGCTTTTCAAAATTGTCTCATAATCTCTTTCTATTATCTAACATTATTTGAAAAATATTAACATTCTACGTATTTTATTTTAGCTTACTTCTGCTACACAGTTTGTATTTCAGTGCTTAAATAATAGTTCATAGTATTTTGTTGTTTAATTCGTAAATAACTCTTGTATACATGTAACTCTTATTTAAATCAAATTTTTTATTTCTTTGTAAGTTCATATATATTTCTGTATACATTTTGCTGATTGAGTGGAAGAGAAGGCCTTACGGCCTTAACTATGCCAGCTAAAATAAATTGTTGTTATTATTATTATTATTATTATATTATTATTATTATTATTATTATTATTATTATTATTATTATTATTATTATTATTATTATTATTATTGTCATCAGAGACTGTCGGAATTAAACAGTATTCAAAAATAAATTTAGTAAGCTATTCTTACTGGTAAGAGTACAATGCAGTAAACTGAGTATTCTAAATTAATTGTAAATGTTTCGAAATGGTTCCTGTTTCATTTCCATTAAAATCTTACTTATTCAAGCCCGTCTCCCTCCAATAACGTTCATTCATCGTCGTCCCTACACATGTAATATTCCGATAATAAAACCTGTAGTATGCCAACACTGCCTTGTCGGTATAAAAAATCTTATGGAACAGCAGAATTAAATAAGAGAGAAATTCTCTAATATTTATCACTGTATAAAGTGAAAACGAGTAGTAACCCACCCTGAATACTACCTATGTATAAGTAGGCAGATTGCATTCTAATAAAATATTAGAATTTCTACGTATTTGTGTGTCAGCATTTAACACTTGTCTAGCTATAAAATAGTAATCAATTTTTTACTCGTAAGTATTAATGAAGTGAATAATAATAATAATAATAATAATAATAATAATAATAATAATAATAATAATAATAATAATAATAATAATAATATCTTAAATGTAGAAGATGTGAAAACGTTCGCATCTTTTATTGTATCAGTATTTCTACGTTTTCGCGCGTTTGGATATTGTCGTGCGACGTCATAAAAAATGGCCGACAGGCACGACAAGAAGGATAATTTGCCTTGGAAACACTATGGTTTGCTATTTTGAACGAATGTTTCAGGAATCCTGCGAACTGCGATTGGAGTTTTCAAAGCAGGATCTGCGCTCGCGGGACGCCGTGGATTCGCAGGAGGCGCAGCACGGATGTCCTTAGGGAGGCCAGGACTGGTGAGACTTATTACAATGACTGGGATGGCGGGAATAGGGGGGTACTATCTGTGGAAGAACGGTGGTCTGGCGGACAGGGATGAAGACTCCGCGACGCCTGATCCACCTCCCTCTTCATCCACGACGTCAGACCTCCGGTATCCCACAAGATTTCGTTACTTTTACATACCCCCCACACCAGTAGGTTCAATGGCGGTCACAGAACAGTCATCACCACAATCCCCATCACCTTCACCTCCATCTCCACCGCCACCGCCACCGCCACCGCCACCGCCACCGCCACCTCAGTCTCCGCCTCCGCCTCCGCCTCCGTCTCCGCCTCCTCCCCGTTCTATCCTGAAAAAGGATAAACAAGAAGAACGGGATCCCGATCGTCCGAAGAAGAAGGTCCAATTTGACCTCTCCCCGAAGTACCGGCACTATTCACCTCGACGATCAGAGGACGAAGATTGCAAACCCCCAGACAAAGAGTCTCTCCGCGAGTTCTATGTCCGAGTTATGGGGGAGGAGTACTTCAGGAGAAAAGAACTCGGATTACCAAGCAGTTCAGAGGAGGAAGAGTAGCCCCAAAGGCAAGAGGAAGAAACAGCGTGAGAAGATCGCCAAAAAACCAGGAAAGAACGCCTGTCCCGGAGACAAAGGTAAGAGATTACGTATCGAACTTAGATAATAATGTACTCCTGCCTCTATCTTGTAGCAGCTTCTGTACTCTGATTACTTAGATCAGCGGCTTCCAGCCTATTGGGTGTCAGGATCCTTAAAGGTTCATATTTTATTTTGACGGACTCTCTAAAATGTTTAGTATAATTTAGGCCCTCAAACTTGTTCTACTCGTTAAATGTTTGCGTGGTGTAGTGAAGTAAGCATCCTTAATAATATGTATGGAAATTAAATTTTAGTTTCAGCTTTAATTATGACCTGAAATCAACATATAAACATAATTTGCGTTGTGCAATGTTTTCTGAGAAAAATGCAATTATATATATAACTGTAGACAAGTTTAGTTCAACATTAAATTTATTCTCTTGCGAGTACTAAATCGACGTTTTAATTCTAAGAAGAACAGTTGGGCGAAGAGCAGTTTCGCTTTAGAAAAGAAAAGTTATGTGGTTGAACTGCTACCAACAATCGGCGAAACATACCTAGAAAAGAATAAAGAAGTATATGTGTAGTATTTGTGGACCTAGAAAAGGGGTTTGACAGAGTAGATTGGAATTAACTGATGGCGATCCTAAATAAATAAGTGAGGACTAGAAAGAGAGAAAGCTGTTCAGTAATCTTTATTTGCAACAACGAGTCTAAGTAGGATAGGAGAAAAAAATGTCAGAAAGAAGTGAAATAGGGAAAGGAATACTTCAAGGGTGCCCTCGAACACCTACCGTGTTCAACATCTACCTGGAGTATTTAGTGAAGAACTGTTTTCAGGACATGGGATGTGTGATAGTAGGAGGAAAAAGAATAAAGTGCAAAAGATTCGGTAATGATATAGCGTTGTTAGCAGGAGAGGAGATGATACTAAAGTGTATGCTACTGGGGTTATATGACAGCTGTGTTAAGTATGGGATGAAGATAGATGCAAACAAGACGAAGACCACGGTCATAGGAAGAAAAATGAAGAAAGTACATTACAGAGTTCTAAATAAGGCAGTAGAGCAATTGGACAGCTTCATATACTTCGGATGTACTATAAGCAGTAACATGAGCTGTTACCAGGAAGTCAAAAGGAGGATAGCAATGCCAAAGGAAGCTTTTAATAGAAAAACGAGCATCTTCTGCGGACCTGTGAAAAAAAGAATTAAGAAAGAGACTAGTGAAGTGCTTTGTGTGAAGTGGAGTATTGTATGAGCCAGAAACATGGATAGGAAGTAAAGAGAAGGAAATACAAACATTTGAAATGTGGATATGGAGAAAATGGAGTGGACAGACAGACTAAGAAATGAAGCTCTGTTGGACAGAGTGGATGAAGAAATAATGATGCTGAAACTGATCAGGAAGAGAAAAATAATTATTTGGATCACTGACTGAGAAGAATTGCCTATTGAAGGGTGCGCTGGAAAGAATGGTGAAAGGGAGAAGTGTTCGGGGCAGAAGAAGATATCAGATGATTGACGACAGTAAGATAACGGATGATATGAGGAGACAAAGAGGAAGCAGAAAATAGGAAAGATTGGAGAAAGCTGGGTTTGCAGTGAAAGACTTGCTCCTGGGCAGTACACTATGAATAAATGGATTTGTTCTTTAGAGGAAGAACAATTGTTTGCATACATCTGAAGTCTGACTAGTGTAATATGTAGCTAGTTGGCGATGTATGCAATGAAGAGGGAACAATTGTCATCCAGTGAAAACAAGCACCTGTGTGTGAGAAATTCTGACTAATTGACTATTTTTCAATACTTTCCCGCCAAATATATCTGATAATAAATTTAGAGGTATCACTGTGATGTCAATCGAACCTCAGTTCTGGGCAGTAGCAACACTAATCTTTCACCTTGCAATTACGGCAGATAACACAGACTGGAATACTGGTAATGATGTTTGAGCAAAAACAGTTTCTGGTTGAAGGACGGGATATCTTGCTGTTCCGCGAATCGTAAATGTTACGGAATGCAAGCGTTGAGAGATTATACTTGGCAGCAATTCGTGTCACTGAAAAATTGCGGGCGAAAAAGGAAGAAGCCACGCTATATTTCAAATAACGATGTAATTTATCAACGATAAAAGTGACTACATTGCTTTAAACAAAGGATTTAATGACTTGAATTGAATTTCTTTGCAGAACAGCAGCACGACAACATACCTGGACAAGATATCTAAACAACTAAATAAAGACATTTCACGTAATTAATGTCACTTACCTGGCTTTAAACAAATAAATTATGTTACAGAATGGCACTTTATGTCTTTACAGATGCGCAAGAGGAGATGATTATACCTGGATATGACACCTAACTCCTCAACAAAGACATCCCACCTAATTAGTGTTATTTGACTCGCTTTAAACAAATGATATAATGAATTGAATTGTAATACAGACTGGCATTTCTTTCCTTTACAGAAAGGAGGACAAGAGACATCGTCGTCTGCAACATTTTTGGTGAGTTAATATTTACCATTTCTTACTTGTTTCCAGTGGCACACCCAAAAATATAACCATGGGAAGCTATTCATATTAGACGAACATTAAAGCTGTACGCAAAGCGTGGGTAGACTCAGAAGTGCAGACAGCGTCGATGTATGTGATTGGCTGACTGGGAATGTTTACGGCTACTAAATATTGTCCAAAGAAAATTTACATAACTTCGAACATTATCGTAAGTGTGAGCTTTCCAACATCTAAAAATCTAGCCACATAGAAGCTTATTAAAAATAAACTGTTTCAAACATCACACATTTCCCACAATAATACTTGTAGATAAGACTCGTCAAGCATAAAATCCTTTCGCCTTCTTCCTTTTTTTTCTTTCTTTCTCCGTTTCATTATTATTATTATTATTTATTATCATTATTAATATTATTGTTATTATTATTATTATTATTATTATTATTATTATTATTATTATTTTCATCATCATTTAGGAAGCTTGAGCCCGAGTGGGTGTGTCGCTGTTTGTTTCTAAACACTTTTATTTTATCAAATATCTCTGTTAGTGTTATGCTTCAAGATAAACATGTTGTAACCAGAATACGCACCCATCGCGTTAGTCTCACTTTACCTCACAGACAACACAAGGTTCAATGCCTTGCTCAAACTTAACAAGTTATTTGAGCCGTTCAGAGCAAAAGCGGTGTAAGTCAAATCGGATAATGAGGTTTAAAGTAAATATTCTGTAAAATACAGCGCGAAGTAGCAATTAATATATCGTTCTTGCTATCCACTCACTACTATTACTTTAAATACAGTGAATATTAACTGCTACTTTGCGCTATATTTTACAGAATATTTACTTGAACCCTCATTACCCGTTCTTGACTTACACCACTTCTGCTCTGAACGGCTCATTCATTAAATGTTGTGCTCTTGTATCATCTGATCTGGATTAAAAACAATTATAGCTAAGCGAAAATTTTACAAGGGAATTGTCCCACGTCGTGTACTTTGAATTTAATGGAAATGCATATTTAAGCTAATTTTCGTTCGTTAAAAAATGTGGTGATAGTAATTCGTTTCGTTTTTTTTTTCCTAGTTTACGAAATATAATGACTTGAAAATCGATGCTACTTATGCCGCTTCTTGTGCTCACTGTATCACAGCTCTAGTATACTTTTTTTTTTCTGGCATGGTATAATAGGAGATGTTAAATATCAGTTTTTTTCGGAAGAAACGTTTTAAGTTAGTTAACAAGAGAATATTATTATTATTATTATTATTATTATTATTATTATTATTTTATTATTATTATAGAATTTTTTTGCCATCACTCTCTATACAAATGTAACAAAAACTAATACATATTTAACCTATAAATATCCTCTGTTTACAATAATAATAATAATAATAATAATAATAATAATAATAATAATAATAATAATAATAATCAACTAATAAGTATAGCTCTTGTATTTTTTTATTTAAAGGTCATTTTGTTCAACCTTGTCCTTTTTTTTATTAAAACAGATACAGAACAAAGACTTCATAAAATTATTTCAGAGATAACTTAAACCCAAATAAAGATGTCATTCAACAAGACAGTTCTACAAAAAGCATTATGGTAACAAGCATTCTGAAAATTAAATTATTGATCTTAAATACTTTGTAAAGAATTCTCAACACAGCATTCCAAAGTGAATTCCGAGACATCAGTAAATCAATATTCTCTCTTCAAACTCAATTTTACATATCTAATCGTCTTAGAAAGATAAAAAATTCTACACTAAACATAATATCAATAATATCTTATCTTTCTTACAACATTATCTCAAACATTATGTAAACTAAAACAGTTTCAAAAAGTGATCTTAAAATTTCGCCACGCAACACAATATGTGAAACTTAATTCCTACAAGTTCAGAATTCTTTAAACTGTGTTGCAAGAGCATACTACATTGCTATCCTAGATGACCAACGCAATCTGAGAGTGTAATTATTTCGAAACTTATCGTCAATAACCTCAGTTAACTTCAGGGCTTGGACTTTTCACTCTAATTCATCTTCAGAGTCAATATATACCATGTAGTTTCAATAGTTAACAGAATTAACGTTCCATGCTATTAACTATAAAATTAAAATTACATAAAAAATCATACAGTAATTCCTGGCTTATCATTATAGCTACATTACGAGAAACTGTGATGTTGAATGAATAAGTTATAAACTTACATTATTTTTCAAACTGAGAATAACTGAAATTAAGTTAATCTGTAACCTCAAAATTCCCCTTATTTCACTAATAACAACATATTTACATACATTTAAATACTAAATATAAGTTGAAGTAAAATGTACACTAAATAATGTTCAGTGTTGGTTTAATATTACTCATGAGCGAGCATGCAATGGTTAGAGAACAATGCACCGAGGGGAACACGTTTGTAATTCCTGAATTAATCTAAACAGAGTGAACTATTCAGTTGTAATAGTTGGAGTTCTTTTAAAATTTGGGATGATTTGTCGTCCTTCATTTCCAACTTGGCTACCTCTTCTTTCAACATATGTAAAAATTCTTCCATTTTGTGCAAGGTTAAAATCAAGATTTCTCTCTCTCTCTCTCTCTCTCTCTCTGTTAGAATCTGTATATTTTATTTCTATGATTTAGGAGGTTTCTGTAAAAGAGAAATATGTTAAGTATTACATATTTTATATACCACATATGTCGGAATATTATGGTTGAAAATGAATATTTACTCACATGATAAGGAATGTCTCCAAATAATGCCAGATTAACTCAATTTTAAATCCTGTGACAGCGACTTGCTTATTAACATAAAATTTTACTAGCAACAGGAATGCCACAATTTGAAAATTAAAACCAATGAAGAACAAAATTAACTGTAGGCAACTGTTGTTAAGCAAAGTTCACCATCTTTATCACAAACTTAAAATGTCAGTTAAATGAGACGTATATTGTCGTATACCGGTACTAAAAAACTATGCCTGATAGCGAATTTCTGTTTTCAGATTTGAATTTGCCATATAAAAATCACATATTTTCATATAAGAAAAATGACCCTTGTAGAACAGTGTAATTCGTTTACTCCAAAGTGTTTAAGTGAATGCTTTGTTGACGTGAAGGCATTTCGTGGTATACGAGTAGCTTCTAGCCACGTAACTTATCCTTTTCAGTTGGACATTTGATAACTGTAACATAACACTCTCATTTATAGCACTCTGGTAATTGCTGGTACACACAGGCATACAATATTTAGGAGCCATCTGTAAATAAAAGAATATGGATAAATTAATTTCATTTTTAATTAAAGTCTAAACTTCCTTTATTTCAGATCCCTGAATTTATTTTTCTTCGAGATTATACCTATATTAGGATTAACCATTACTACGTCCTTCGTCTTTTTAATTCCTGTCAGACTTTACTTTTATAATTGGAATTGTATTCCAATGGATACCATCCCATTGTGGAATTCTGGGAAACGAGAATGCGGATGCTTTAGCAAAGAAGGGCAGCACTGCTACTTACAGACCTGTTACTAAATCTACGTATTACTCTGTGAAGAGGTTTATTAAATCTACATATTTAGACTTCAACAAACAAAATTTGATAACACAATCCCAAGGGAAAAAATGGAACTCTGCATCATAATCTACAGTTAACTCCCGATTTACCACGAAAATCGTTTGTAGCTGCATTTAGATTGGCAACAGGCCATGATTGTTTGGCCAAACACCTGCATAGAATTGGAATATACCAGTCCCCTAACTGCCCATTGTGCAACTCAAACCAAGAAATGGATTCGGAACACCTCAAAATCTGTGCTTCAGTGGCTGGTCATGATAATATCTTTGAAAAATATTGGAGTGCAAGAGGTCAAATGACTTTATTGTCAAACGCCTGGCATTAGAAAACAACAACAACTTTTATAATTCACTTATTGTTAGCAGTCTGGTGACGTGCATTTTGTCATGCTACTGCCCGTCCGAGTGGTTATGTCACATGGTCGTCAAAACAGGGGAAATCACATGATAATTACTTACTTAGACTAAGAGAGCCTTTTTCTTTAAATTATTTTAAACAGTTGTATAATACTACGTAAAGTAGTACAGCAAATAATTGCAGAGAAGAGCCTATCAACTGAGCTAGTAGCCCTTACAGAGAGGACAGGGGAAACGAGTGTGGCAAACCGGGATGCGACATAACCATTCGGCCGGACAATACCTACTTATATGAACTCTTCATAGTTAGCAAACAGTATATTATGAAGATTTCAATTCAGAACTACACTGTCTTTGACCTCACGTGAAACAACTGCAGGTGACCTGGCAACGACGATGATGGCAGACGCTCCCACACAGACTGGCGAGTGCAGCGTAGACGCTGTTACTCAGTCAAAGGAGAGCAGTGTAGACGCTGTCAAACCAGCGGAGGACCAGTCAGCAGAAGACGAAGATGAGGACAAGAATCGCTGCTGCTCCTGTTTCACGCAAGTATTTCGTAGGATTTTTCGTCTTTTTAGGCGTAGGTAGTATAAATATTGTATGTCTACAGCAGTAGTCTAGAGTGCCTCCGATAGGAAATGTTTGTTTATTATATTAATTATTATTGTTATTATATTATTAATATCATTATTACTGTATTATTATTATTAGTCTATTATTATTACTATTAATGAAAAATAATAATTTCACTCACCAAATAAGCTGTCATGCTCTGAGTTTCAGTGATTGTTTCAGTGTGATGAAGCAACCCATGTGTTGAAATTCCCCTTTCTTTCTATTCTTTTTATTTTTTTCCTTTGACAGCAACAAACAAGGCCAAGAGAAGTTTATTTTGCATCACATTACCACTTAACCATTTATGTGGCCCATACCAGGATGCAATAGAAACTCGCGTTTTAAGATTATCTGTCAGAAAAATTGTCAGCAATGTCGTAGGTATCTCGGTAGTTTCTCTCTTTATTTAAAACTTCCTTTATTTCAGTATTATTTCTTCTCGAAAAAAGATACTCTAACAATGAATTAACTGCACCAGCATTATATCTCTCATTTGTTTCTGTTTATATTTTCCCGAAATATAACATTGGCCCAGATTCACTATTGTACTACGAAGTACCGTAGGCGGTTGCGAATTAAGATTTCTAATTATTATTATTATTAACTTATTATTATTATTATTATTATTATTATTATTATTATTATTATTATTATTAATCCCCCATAATGCTCACCTGCAAATGAGTATCACTTGCATTCTTTTGTTTCCGTCCGTCTAAAAGCATATTCATACTTCCATATTTTCAATATAAAGAAGCAGCCCATGTATCTAAACATTAATTTCAAATTTTAATGAGTTAGTGAATTCTTGTTTAACCTTACTGTAAGTAGTAGAAACAGTTATATGTAACTCTCATATAATGGCTGTTAAGACACTCTCTTACGTCTGAACTGACTCCGGCACTCGGTCTCAGTGGCCATCATTATGATCGCTGCATAAATAACTATTAAGTTGCTGCAACCCAGTAATGTGTCATTACGCAGTCAGTGTATCGATTCCAAATTAATTGTGGTCTTACCAACAACTGGATCTTTAATACATATTTTTATTCCTGCATTAAAATTGTAAACATTTCAAGTTGTGGCAGCAAAGGCACTGGCTGCATCTGTTCTACAGCGGCTACTGAGTGGACAGAAGTGCAGACAGACGTGCAATCAGATATCGCCAATTCATATTAATGTTACGCAGCTCATGAAGTAAGAATATGTAAGTACCGGAAATTCCATTATGTTAATTGAATCTTTTATCAAGCTACATTTGAGAATCGGACGTGCGCTCATGCGTGGGTTCGATTACCGCTTAGGTTGATTATCTGTTTACTATAAGACGAATATCAAGTAATAAAATGACGAACCTCAGGCCTCACCTCGCCAAATATCATCTCGCTGTCACCAATTACGTTGAAGTGAAGTAAATAATGTTTGAAATCCTCAGCAAAATGTGTCATTTACTTTCTGTGACAGTTTAGTAGTAACAGCTTCTTGAAAGATAATTATTACAAGCAATCATCTGCGTATCGAAGCGCCGCCTGAATGCGCTGTTGTCTAGTCAATTTACCCCAGATACACATGAATCATAATAATTTGATCAAGAATTAATATATCCTTACTTGATATTAAAAAACAAAATGGCTATCCACTGTGAGACACTTGAGAAGATTTCGTCATGTAAAATCATCAGTGACATTTCATGTTATTCTTATGAATCTACCATTTTTTACGATTTTAAGTGGAGTTTCTTGCAGTGTAATTATTGACCATTTCACTTCAATTTCAGGCATTCTATTATGTACAGCATTGTTCACTGCATTGCTAGTGTGGCATATCATTTGTTGAACTAGACTCTCCTTCGTGGATAAAGCGCTAAAGGGAACGGACGCCAGAACAAATGCAAACGTTTGACTCGAGTGAAGTAGTGATTACAACGTCAAGTAGGAGTAGTAAGAGGGTTCTGAAATCGCTTCATTTACTTCGTTCCTGTTTTCTTACTAATTATAATAACAGCGGTGTTTCTGATGCGCTTACGAAATCACATTACATATTGTGCAGAGATATTGTCCTGCTCTACGGCTAAATGAAGCTGCAGCTCGTAGGCTTTACCGGCAGTGGCTTGAAAGTGGTGTTAATGAATGGCAATAATGGTAAAAATATTAATATTAATAATAATTATTATCATAATCAGAATAATTACAAGGTACGAATCTCTTTCAGTTTATTTTTTGTTTGTCTGTCTGTCTGTTTGTTTGTTTATTTGTTTGCATATTTGTTTGTTTTGTTTGATTCATTGATTTATTTATTTGTTTGTTTTATTTACAGAAAAGGGGTGTACTTTCTTCTTGGTTCTTATTTTTGTACACTTCCGTCCCAATAAATCTGTGTGGCACTTTGTCTGCACTCCGCCCAGCTTGCCTTTTAATAGGGAAACATGATCAAACAATTTGAAATGTTTTTTCTAAACTCAATGTTTGGTGGTAAAATCATGACCGGTTAATCAAGCCGAACAATCGAGGGCTCAGAATAAAAAGGTTCTATCTACTGTTTTGTAAATTTTACAGAAGAGCATTTTTAAGTTTGTCTAGAAATAAAATCAAAATGGAAAATATTTGTAATGACTACTCCGGTTTGTAGCTTCGTAAACGAGTTGTTTATCATTTCGTGAATCTAAAATGTTCGGAATAATATTATTTTGTGTTGTACTGAGTGAAATAAAATTGTTGTTTCCAAATAGAATCTTGTGTTTCCAAATTGTTGTATTTGCAGTTTCAATCTTATTTTCATTAACATAGTAAACAAAAGGAATCGGTTATTTTTTTTCAGATATAGTAAAATTCCCCATTTAGATCTTTTAACTTGAATTTTTACTTCGGAATATGTATGATAAGAATTTTCTTATGTTGAATTTTAACGTACCTTGTTAACATGTTTCGACCTATTTTGGGCCATCTTCAGAACTGGTCGTTGTTGGTCTTGGCGCTTCTTGTTTCCTGTGAGGGTGCGTTCGTAGTGTAGAGTCAAAGAGTGTATGTGTTTTGAAATTGAACTGTGTGTTGAGAATATCGTTGGGGTGTGTTTTAGTGTGTCTGTATATTTCATATTGTTCTAGTCTGTTGAGTTTCTGGTTTTTGGTTGGATGTGCAGTATTTCCATGTCTGTGTTGATGTCTTTTTAGGTGTGGTTGGTATTTGCGGTGTGTTCTGCATATGTGGAGGTGTTTTGTAATTTTGTTATGGCTGTGATGTGTTCTTTGTAACGTGTTTGAAATGATCTGCCTGTCTGTCCTATGTAGAAGTTATTGGAGGTGTTACATTTGAGTTTGTATACGCCTGTGTGGTTGAAGTCTATTTGTTTATTTGAATTTTTACTTCATTTTTTTTTTTAATTTCTATAAGTGAATTATTACATTCAAAGAGACTGCTGTTCAATCATATGATTTATCTTTAATACATGTTTATGTACAAATTAAATTGAATTAAGTAATCATATCCTACTACTCAAAAAACAAAAATATACATGATAACTTTCAATCAAATGCGTATACTAGTCGTATTGTCACATTATGACTTATTAAACTACAATGTCTCTACTTTATGCAGATGAAAAATTATTCAAGTATACTGATTGCGTTAGTATATATTACGAATCAATTTAATGAATCACAGATTATGTACTTAAATGTGTTACGTAACTCAGAGGATATGCTGTGAGTTACTACTTTTAATGTAGGTAGTGTGCTTTATGTATACTAAATGAAAGATTTCAAATTAAATCTAATGAATACAGGGATAAATAATTAGGAAACATTTTTCTGAACCATTCTTAAATTCCTGAGACCTCTAGTATAGTATAGTAATAATAATAGTTATAGTCATAGTCATAGTCATAGTCATAGTTATGGTTATAGTTACAGTTACAGTAACTAGTATAGTAATAGTATAGTATAGTATAGTGGCCTATAGTGTATAGTGTATGGTATATAGTATAGGCCTAGTGTACTGTGTGGTATAGTATAGCATAGTACAGTATAGTAATATTAATAGTTATAGTTATGGTTATAGTTACAGTTACAGTAATTAGAATAGTAATAGTATAGTATGGTATAGTATAGTATACAGTATAGTATAGTATGGTATAGTATAGTATAGTATAGTATAGTATAGTATAGTACAGTATAGTATAGTATAGTATATAGTATAGTATAGTATGGTATAGTATAGTATAGTATAGCATACAGTATAGTAGATTATGGTATAGTATAGTATAGTATAGTATAGCATATATAGTATAGTATAGTATAGTATAGTATAGTATAGTACAGTATAGTATAGTATAGTATAGTATAGTATAGTATACATTATAGAATAGTATAGTATAGTATAGTATAGCATAGCATAGCATAGCATAGCATTGCATAGTATAGTATAATATAGTATAGCATAGCATAGTATATAGTATAGTATAGTATAGTATAGCATAGTATAGTATAGTATAGTATAGTATAGTATAGTACAGTATAGTATAGTATAGTATAGTATAGTATAGTATAGTATAGTATAGTATAGCATACAGTATAGTATAGTATAGTATAGTATAGCATAGCATAGCATAGTATAGTATAGTACAGTACAGTATAGTATAGTATAGTATAGCATAGCATAGCATAGCATAGCATAGCATAGCATAGTATATAGTATAGTATAGCATAGTATAGTATAGCATAGTATAGCATAGTATAGTATAGTATAGTATAGTATAGCATAGCATAGCATAGCATAGCATAGCATAGCATAGCATAGTATAGTATAGCATAGCATAGCATAGCATAGCATAGTATAGTATAGCATAGCATAGCACAGCATAGGATAGCATAGCATAGCATAGCATAGCATAGCACAGTATAGCATAGCATAGCATAGCATAGCATAGCATAGCATAGTATATAGTATAGTATAGTATAGTATAGTATAGTATAGTATAGTATAGCATAGCATAGCATAGCATAGCATAGCATAGTATAGTATATAGTATAGTATAGTTCAGTACAGTACAGTACAGTACAGTATAGTATAGAATAGCATAGCATAGCATAGCATAGCATAGCATAGCCTAGCATAGCATAGCATAGCATAGTATAGCATAGCATAGCATAGCATAGCATAGCATAGCACAGCATAGCACAGTATATAGTATAATATAGTATAGTATAGTATAGTATAGTATAGCATAGCATAGCATAGCACGGCATAGCACAGCATAGCGTAGCATAGCATAGTATATAGTATAGTATAGTATAGTATAGTATAGTACAGTATGGTATAGTATAGTATAACATAGCATAGCATAGCATAGCATAGCACAGCATAGCATAGTATAGTATAGCATAGCATAGCATAGTATAGTATAGTATAGCATAGCATAGCATAGCATAGTATAGTATATAGTATAGTATACTATGGTATAGCATAGTATAGTATAGCATAGTATAGCATAGCATAGCATAGCATAGCATAGTATAGTATAGTATAGTATAGTATAGCATAGCATAGCATAGCATACCATAGCATAGCATGGCATGGCATAGCATAGCATAGCATAGCATAGCATGGGATAGCATAGCATAGCATAGTATAGTATAGCATAGCATAGCATAGCATAGCATAGTATAGCATAGCATAGCGTAGCATAGCATAGCATAGCATAGTATATAGTATAGTATAGTATAGTCTAGTATAGCATAGCATAGCATAGCATAGCATAGCATAGCATAGCATAGTATAGTATATAGTATAGTATAGTATAGTATAGTATAGTACAGTACAGTACAGTATAGTATAATATAGTATAGCATAGCATAGCTTAGCATAGCCTAGCATAGCATAGCATAGCATAGTATAGTATAGCATAGCATAGCATAGCATAGCATATCATAGCATAGCATAGTATATGGTATAGTATAGTATAGTATAGTATAGTATAGTATAGTATAGCATAGCATAGCATAGCATACCATAGCACAGCATAGCATAGCATAGTATATAGTATAGTATAGTATAGTATAGCATAGCATAGCATAGCATAGCATACCATAGCACAGCATAGCATAGCATAGTATATAGTATAGTACAGTACAGTATAGTATAGTATAGTATAGCATAGCATAGCATAGCATTGTATAGCATAGCATAGCATTGCATAGCATAGCATAGCATAGTATAGTATAGTATATAGTATAGTATAGTATGGTATAGTATAGTATAGTATTGGATAGCACAGCATAGCATAGCATAGCATAGTATTATATAGTATAGTATAGTATAGTATAGCATAGCATAGCACAGCATAGCATAGCATGGTATAGTATAGTATAGTACAGTATAGCGTCGCATAGCACAGCAGAGCATAGCATAGCATAGTATTGTATAGCATAGCATAGTATAGCATAGCATAGCATAGCATAGCATAGCATAGTATAGTATTACATAGTATAATATATAGTATAGTATAGTATAGCATAGCATAGCATAGCATAGCATAGTATAGTGTAGTATAGCATAGCATAGCATAGCATAGCATAGTATAGTATAGTATATAGTATAGTATCTTATAGTATAGTATAGTATAGTATAGTATAGTATAGTATAGCATAGCATAGCATAGCATAGTATAGTATAGTATGGCATAGTATAATATATAGTATAGTATAGTATAGTATAGTATAATATAGTATAGTATAGCATAGCATAGCATAGCATAGCATAGCATAGTATAGTATAGTATAGTATAGTATAGTATAGTATAGTATAGTATAGCATAGCATAGCATAGCATAGCATAGTATACAGTATGGTATAGTATAGTATAGCATAGCATAGCATAGCATAGTATAGTATATAGTATAGTATAGTATAGTATAGTATAGCATAGCATAGCATAGCATAGCGTATAGTATAGTATAGTATAGCATAGCATAGCATAGCATAGTATAGTATAGCATAGCATAGCATAGCATAGCATGGCATAGTATATAGTATAGTATAGTATAGTATAGTATAGTATATTATAGTATAGCATAGCATAGCATAGCATAGCATAGTATAGTATAGTATAGTATAGTATAGTATAGTATAGTATAGTATAGTATAGCATAGCATAGCATAGCATAGCATAGCATAGTATAGTATAGCATAGTATAGTATAGCACAGCATAGCATAGCATAGCATAGCATAGTATAGTATAGTATAGTATAGTATAGTATAGTATAGCATAGCATAGCATAGTAGAGTATACTATAGTATATAGTATAGTATATATTATAGTATAGTATAGTACAGTATAGCATAGTATAGTATAGTATAGTATAGTATAGTATAGTATAGTATAGTATAGTATAGTATAGTATAGCATAGCATAGCATAGCATAGCATAGTATAGTATATTGTATAGTATAGTATAGTATAGTATAGTATAGTATAGTATAGCATAGCATAGCATAGCATAGCATAGAATAGTATATAGTATAGTATAGTATAGCATAGCATAGCATAGCATAGTATAGTATAGTATAGTATAGCATAGCATAGCTTAGCATAGCATAGTATTGTATAGTATATAGTATAGTATACTATGGTATAGCATAGTATAGTATAGCATAGTATAGCATAGTATAGCATAGCATAGTATAGTATAGTATAGTATAGAATAGTATAGTATAGTATAGTATAGCATATCATAGCATAGCATAGCATAGCATGGCATGGCATGGCATGGCATAGCATAGCATAGCATAGCATAGCATAGCATAGGATAGCATAGCATAGCGTAGTGTAGTATAGCATAGCATAGCATAGCATAGCATAGTATAGCATAGCATAGCATAGCATAGCATAGCATTTATATAGTATATAGTATAGTATAGTATAGCATAGCATAGCATAGCATAGCATAGCATAGCATAGTATAGTATATAGTATAGTATAGTATAGTACAGTATAGCATAGCATAGCATAGCATAGCATAGCATAGTATAGTATATAGTATAGTATAGTATAGTATAGTATAGTATAGTATAGTACAGTACAGTACAGTATAGTATAACATAGCATAGCATAGCATAGCATAGCTTAGCATAGCCTAGCATAGCATATTATAGCATAGCATAGCATAGTATAGCATAGCATAGCATAGCATAGCATATCATAGCATAGCATAGTATATAGTATAGTATAGTATAGTATAGTATAGTATAGTATAGCATAGCACAGCATAGCATAGCATAGCATAGTATATAGTATAGTATAGTATAGTATAGTATAGTATAGTATAGTACAGTACAGTACAGTATAGTATAGTATAGCATAGCATAGCATAGCATAGCATAGCATAGCATAGCATAGTATAGTATAGTATAGTATAGTATAGTATAGTATATAGTATGGTATAGTATAGTATAGTATTGGATAGTACAGCATAGCATAGCATAGCATAGTATAGTATAGTATAGTATAGCATAGCATAGCATAGCATAGCATAGCCTAGTATAGTATGGTATAGTATAGTATAGTATAGTATAGTATAGTATAGTATAGTATAGTATAGCGTAGCATAGCATAGCATAGCATAGCATAGTATATTATAGCATAGCATAGTATAGTATAGCATAGCATAGCATAGCATAGCATAGTATAGTATAGTATAGCATAGTATAATATATAGTATAGTATAGTATAGTATAGCATAGCATAGCATAGCATAGTATAGTATAGTATAGCATAGCATAGCATAGCATAGTATAGTATATAGTATTGTATATTATAGTATAGTATAGTATAGTATAGTATAGTATAGTATAGTATAGTATAGTATAGTATTAGTATAGTATAGCATAGCATAGCATAGCATAGCATAGCATAGTATATAGTATAGTATAGTACAGTATAGTATAGTATAGCATAGCATAGCATAGCATAGCATAGCATAGCATAGTATAGCATAGCATAGCATAGCATAGCATAGTATAGCATAGCATAGCATAGCATAGCATAGTATAGTATAGTATAGCATAGTATAATATATAGTATAGTATAGTATAGTATAGTATAGCATAGCATAGCATAGGATAGCATAGCATAGTATAGTATAGTATAGTATAGCATAGCATAGCATAGCATAGCATAGTATAGTATATAGTATAGTATAGCATAGCATAGCATAGCATAGCATAGCATAGCATAGTATAGTATATAGTATAGTATAGTATAGTATAGCATAGCATAGCATAGCATAGCATAGCGAATAGTATAGTATAGTATAGTATAGCATAGCATAGCATAGCATAGCATAGTATAGTATAGCATAGCATAGCATAGCGTAGCATAGTATATAGTATAGTATAGTATAGTATAGTATAGCATAGCATAGCATAGCATAGCATAGCATAGCATAGTATAGTATAGTATAGTATAGTATAGTATAGCATAGCATAGCATAGCATAGTATAGTATAGCATAGCATAGCATAGCATATCATAGCATAGCATAGCATAGCATAGTATATAGTATAGTATAGTATAGTATAGTATAGTATAGTATAGCATAGCATAGCATAGCACAGCATAGCATAGCACAGCATAGTATATCATAGCATAGCATAGCATAGCATAGCATAGCATAGTATAGTATAGTATGGTATAGTATAGTATAGTATAGTATAGCATTGCATAGCATATCATAGCATAGCATAGCATAGTATAGTATAGTATAGTATAGTATAGCATAGCATAGCATAGCATAGTATAGTATATCATAGTATAGTATATAGTATAGTATAGTATAGTATAGCATAGCATAGCATAGCATAGCATAGTATAGTATAGTATAGCATAGTATAGTATAGCATAGCATAGCATAGTATAGTATAGTATAGTATAGCATAGCATAGTATAGTATAGTATAGTATAGCATAGTATAGTATATAGTATAGTATAGTATAGTATAGTATAGCATAGCATAGTATAGTATAGTATAGCATAGTATAGTATATAGTATAGTATAGTATAGTATAGCATAGCATAGCATAGCATAGCATAGTATAGTATAGCATAGCATAGCATAGCATAGTATATAGTATAGTATAGTATAGTATAGTATAGTATAGTATAGTATAGTATAGCATAGCATAGCATAGCATAGCATACCATAGCATAGCATAGCATAGCATAGCTTATAGTATAGTATAGTATAGTATAGTCTAGTATAGTATAGTATAGTATAGTATAGTATAGTATAGTATAGTATAGTATAGTATAGTATAGTATAGTATAGTATAGTCTAGTATAGTATAGTATAGTATAGTATAGTATACTGTAGTATAGTATGGTATAGTCTAGGATTGTATAGTATTAATACTCCACACCTGTGGAGTAACGGTCAGTGCATCTGGCCGCGAAACCAAGTGGCCCGGTTTCGAATCCCGGTCGGGGCAAGTTACCTGGTTGTGGTTTTTTCCGCGGTTTTCCCTCAACCCAATACGAGCAAACGCGGGGTAACTTTCGGTTTCGCTGCTGGACCCCGGACTGATTTCACGGGCATTATCACCTTCATTTCATTCAGACGCTAAATAACCTAGATGTTGATACAGCGTCGTAAAAGAACCCAATAAAAAAAATTTTAATAATAGTAATAGTTACAGTGTAGTATAGTAAGTATAGTAGCACTATAGTGTATAGTGTGTAGTATATAGTATAGGCCATGTGTACTGTGTGGTATAGTATAGCATATAGTATGGTATAGTATATTATATTATAGTATAGTATAGTCTAGTATTGTATAGATTTAATAATACTAATAGTCATAGTCATAGTCATAGTTTTGATTATAGTTACAGTTATAGTAATTAGTATTGTAATAGTATACTATAATATAGAAGCCTGTAGTGTATAGTATATAGTTTAGGCCTAGTGTACTGAGTGGTATAGTATAGCATACAGTATAGTATGGTATAGTATAGTATAGAATAGTATAGTATAGTATAGTACAGTATAGTATAGTATAGTATAATATAGTGTAGTATAGTATAGTATAGTATTGTATAGTATAGTATAGTCTAGTATAGTATAGTATAGTATAGTATAGTATAGTCTAGTATAGTATAGTATAGTGTAGTATAGTATAGTATAGTGTAGTATAATATAGTATAGTATAGTATAGTATAGTCTAGTATAGTGTAGTATAGTATAGTATAGTATATTATAGTATAGTATAGTATAGTATAGTCTAGTATAGTATAGTCTAGTATAGTATAGTATAGTATAGTATAGTATAGTATAGTATAGTATAGTATAGTATAGTAGCCTATAGTGTGTAGTGTATAGTATATAGTATAGTCCTAGTGTACTGTGTGGTATAGTAAAGCAGTATAGTATAGTATAGTAATAGTATAGTATAGTAGCCTATAGTGTGTAGTGTATAGTATATAGTATAGACCTAGTGTACTGTGTGGTATAGTATAGCAGTATAGTATAGTATAGTAATAGTATAGTATAGTAGCCTATAGTGTGTAGTGTATATTATATAGTATAGGCGTAGTGTACTGTGAGGTATAGTACAGCAGTTACAGTAATTAGTATAGTAATAGTATGGTATAGTAGCCTATAGTGTGTAGTGTATAGTATATAATATAGGCGTAGTGTACTGTGAGGTATAGTATAGCAGTATAGTATAGTATAGTAATAGTATAGTATAGTAGCCTATAGTGTGTAGTGTATAGTATATAGTATAGTCCTAGTGTACTGTGTGGTATAGTATAGCAGTATAATATAGTATAGTAATAGTATAGTATATTAGCCTATAGTGTATAGTGCATAGTATATAGTATAGGCGTAGTTTCCTGTGAGGTATAGTATAGCAGTTACAGTAATTAGTATAGTAATAGTATAGTATAGTAGCCTATAGTGTGTAGTGTATAGTATATAGTATAGGCGTAGTGTACTGTGAGGTATAGTATAGCAGTTACAGTAATTAGTATAGTAATAGTACAGTATAGTAGCCTATAGTGTGTAGTGTATAGTATATAGTATAGTCCTAGTGTACTGTGTGGTATAGTATAGCATACAGTGTAGTATAGTATGGCATACAGTATAGTATATAGTATAGTATATGTTGTAGTATATAGTATAGCATATAGTATAGTATATAGTATATTATAGAGTATAGTATATGGTTTATTATACAGTACAATTTATAGTGTATTATACTGTATAGGATATAGTATAGTATGCAGAATGGTATATAGGGGATTATTCCTGTGTTCGTCCATGGTCTGGAATTTAGGTTAAGTTTAGATTTAAGACCTCTCCTAGCACCACATTATCATAATCATCCTATCACATCATCGGGGTAATGTAACTCCGCCTTCCAGGCGCCCCAACCTCAGAAGTGGGTTACAACTAAGCCACTGCCAGGAGAGAAGACCAGAAATGTCGAAAAGACAACCTGGTGGCATTGGATTAAAAAAATATATATGATATATGTCATATAGCCTATCTCATATGTCATATACCTCATATATGTCGTATATATCATATATATAATTATATGATAGATCATAAATCTCATATATCATATATGTCATATGTCTCATATGTCATATAGGTCATATGTCTCATATGTCATATAGGTCATACATCTCATGTGTCATATATCTCATATATCATATACGTCATATGTCCCATATATCATATATGTAATATATCGCATATATCTCATATATCATATAAGTCATGTCCCATATATCATATATGTCATATATTCCATATATCTCATATGTCATATATCTCATATATCATATACGTCATATGTCCCATATGTCACGTCATATATCTCATATATCATATACTTCATATGTCCCATATATCATTTATGTCATATATCTCATATATCTCATATGTCATATATCTCATGTATGTCGTATATCATATATCTCATATATTATTATGTCATATATCTCATATATCATATGTCATATATCTCATATGTCATATATCACATATGCCATACGTCATATGTCCCATATATCATATATGTCATATATCTCATATATCATATACATAATATATCCCATATATCATATATATCATATATCTCATATATCATATACGTCATATGTCCCATATATCATATATGTCATGTATCCCATATAACATGTATGTCATATATGTCATATAATATATATCATATATATCTTATCTTGTCATATATCATATTTATATTTCATATATAGACCAACTTATTGCTTTTATATTTTGTGATTTTAATATCAAGGAAATTAATTGTTTTTCTCTTTTCAATTCTGTGGTAACCGTTAAATTATTATGCAATTTGTTGAAAGAATTAGTGACATCACTGTTTTTAATACTGTCGTCGTGTAAGATTAATGTATCGTCAACATACCGATTGCACATTAATATACAGTATTATTGTCTGTTATGATTTGGTTGACTGATTCATCTTCAATATTCTGTAGAAATATCTCAGCTAGTAATCCTGAGAGCGGGTTGCCCATTGCTACACCTTTGGTTTGTTTATAAAATCTGTTATTAAATGCAAAGTAATTTTGTTTAGTTACTATGTTAAGAAGTGTTGTTACTTGTTCTATTTCTTCTCTAGGTCTTTGTTTATAGATTAAATTTTCTTTTGTTATATCAATGGTTTCTAGTATGGGAATGTTTGTATAGATGTTAGTTATATCGATGGTAACATTTTTATATGTTTATTTAATGTAATGTTTTGTAAGTTACTACTTAATTGGTTCGTATTGCCTGTTGCCTGTTTATATTTGAGATCTTTGTTGGTTTTTAGATACTGATGTAAAAATTTGCTAACCTTATAAGCTGGTGCATTCATGCAGTTTGTGACGGGTGGCCTGGATAAATAAATAAATTTGCTTTGTGAGTTTTTGGTAGTGTTTTTAGTTTAGAAATAGTGGGGTTCTTGAATTTTTGGGGATCAGGTTTTGAACTGATTTTAATGTTTCTCTTATTTCGTTTTGAAATGTATCGGTAGGGTCACACCTTATTTCAGTAATAATATTCTGTTCTATAATTTCAATTGTTTTATTAATATATTATTCTCTCTCCATTGTGACAACTGCGTCTTTCATCTGCTTCGATGTGGATTAAATTGTGTAATGTTCTTTAATGTATTCATTTCTTTAATTTGTTTTTCAGCTTCTTCAAAGTCATTTTCAGTTTTGAGGTTTGTTACATATTCATTGCAAACACATGAATGTACAAATTACAATTTCCAATATGCATATTTATGTACAAATCAAATTGAATTAAGTAACCATATCCTACTATGCAAAAAACAAATATACATGTTTAACTTTTAATCAAATGCGTATACTAATATTGTATTGGCATATTAAGACTCGTTTTGAAAGAAGACAAACATTGTGTTTAAATGTATTACGAACATGAGAGAAAATTGTTGTCAACTACTATTTGAATATGTAAAATGGTTAAATAAGCATATTTTACAAAAAATGAGTTAAGATTAAATTAAAATTGAATCGACATATCACACTCTTTTTATTAAAGTACGATTTGTCTATTGCATGTAGACGAAAAACTATCGTGTCATTATATATTACGAATCAATTCAATAAATCACATATTATGTACTTAAACGTGTTAGGTAACTCGGAGCATAAAAAAATACAGTGTAAATTTATAATTGCATTAAAGATAAGTCATATGGTTGAACAGCATTCTCTTTGAACTTTTTAACTTGACTTTTCTACAAATGCACGAAAGGGCTGAAGTAATAAAATATAAGAAATCATAATTTCTCACTTGGTTTCTATAAAGGTTAACATAACTCATCTTTGCAAATAATTGTGTTGGTCTAATTAAGATATCACTTGTAAATATCCAGTATTGTTAAGAAAAATATACACAATTGGGATTAACATGCTCGCTTCTAAATATCATTTTCAAGGGGTTGACTTCTTTCGGGGTTTTTAGCCTATGTTCATTATAAACAACTCATTTACGAAGCCAGCTGCCAGGAAGTCAAAAAGTAGATAGCAATGGCAAGGGAAGTTTTATGAAAAATATTCCCTCATGTTTCTATAAAAGTACCTCTAAAATTGATTCTTAAGATGTATTCCTTTAAACATTTTGAAAACGAATATCAAAAGTTTGCTACAGGCGTTTTAAAGAATGTGTTTTTAGGAATAAAACGAGAAAGAGGTTTTGAATTTACCTTAAAAATGGCCGATAGATATTCACTGTGGTTAACTACATGGCCGTGGTACTTTGCCCCCCACCCCCAAGATTTCTGCTCCAATTTTCTTTTTAATAATCTCGAATTTAAGGTGTTGCAGCAATGATATTTCTACATAAAAACAAATGAAAAATGATCATCAAATAAGAAGAAATTAAAATTATACAGTCATCTCCCCTTAAAAGTAAGATTTACATGTATCGGAAGTAGTCTATGCAGGACACTGACAGCTTGTGTATGGGTGGGAGAGGGTCTCTCGGCTCCACAAGTAAAGAACCCTGGCCTCACACCACTTCTACTCGGATGACAGTGATTGACAGGCCAGTTAGGGGAAGCTGTCTTGCTGAAACTTTCAGCTGTTGCCACGTTTACTCCTGGCTGGACTCTTTATAGTACATTATGCAACGAGCCTATAATGAAGGTAATTAAAAAGCGAGTATGGATATTTATGAAACGAGCGCAAGCTCGTTTCATAATTTTCATACGAGGTTCTTAATTACCATTATAGGCGAGTTTCATACGACTTTTTTAGCTCGACCATATTTCTAACTTGATATTATTAATTTTCTTTGTATCTGACCTTGGCCAATGTCCCGTGTGTTGTGAGATGTGCGCAGACGCGAAAGTATTGATTTTTTCCGAGGAACAGATGTTCACAATGACCTTGCTAGGCCATAAGAACCTACAGAGATAACATTAAAAATAAATTAGACATTGAAAAACGAGATGACAAATTGAATTTATTTCAATATTATTTACAATTAACACTAATTATTATAGTAACAGAACATAACCTTCTGCGACAGCAGCCTCCGTGACTTTTCACTAATTCTCTTTCGATTGCATCCGAGAATAATCGATACTTGCGGTTTTATAACGGTACAAAGCTGACCTGCCATTGGCTGAACAGTTGTAACCTGAGTCGTCATTGGCTGAAAGACCTGACCTTTAATGAGTAGGTGTACTTTAATGAGGTCCATTAAAGGTCTGCCACCAGGTGTATAATTACTACATTTCGGCATGGTCGAGCATAAAATGTATTTTCTTTTGCTAGTGATTGGATTCTTTCAGTGTCCCGGTGCTTTCTATTTACGAACAAATTAAATCAGTTGAATAATAATAATAATAATAATAATAATAATAATAATAATAATAATAATAATAATAATAATAATAATAATAATACAACAGGTAATCACCGATCATCAAGTGGTGAACATGCCTGTCATTATATTAAGAAAAGTAAACTATCTGTTGTTGTGCCATCGTGCATTGAAATATGTATGCTATAGGCTAGGTCTGACTAATTTAGTAAGCAAGATTAGGTTCTATTATAAGTTATTTGCTACACAAAAATAACACTGAAAACTGTGATAAGGTGCATTATCACATACTATTACAGAGGAGTCCTGTAGCATTTTCAGGACACTTTTTTCCAACTACTCTTCGAAAACTGCAGAATTCATTGTGCCATGATAATCTGCAGGTGCACCTGCCATTTCCTTGTGAGTAACAGCTAGAGCGCCATCTATGAAACCGAATCCCCCCCCCCCACAAGGCACAATAACAATTCTGTCATCCTTTGCACCTGACATCGGTACCACACAGTTTTCGGAGTCGTCTGTTCAGTTCGGTATGACGTCGCACCAGGTTTCGTCTACAAACACATCACTGTAGCCTTGTAAACGCAAGTCTTGTCTGTTCGAGATGCGAGTAGCTCCAGGCAGTGACGTTACTGGCTTCAGCTATAGTTGGTTTTCTTTACACGTTCTTATGTAAAAACCCCATACTTCGGAGTAATCTACGAGCAGTACTTTTGCCATAAGGAAATTCGTAGTCAGCGCCACTAGTTTCCTCGCGCACAGCATGCTTTACGGACTCTACTGTCGGTGAAATTCCACTCTTGCATGGCAGCATTCGTACACCGTTCGTCGCACAAGATCATGTCAAAAATCATCGATTTTTCAAAAGGACGGCTTCCCTTTCTTCCCTTCTTTTTCCGGAGTGTGATACGTAGATGGATCTTCAATATTTTATATTCTCGTCATACTCCTTAAACTAAAACCTGTTGCCTTTTCCACCAATTGATTAATATTCCTTCTTTCAAATTTCCGCCATTTTGAATTATTCTTCTAATAAAGTTCTTAAGTGGACACTCAACTATATTGTGGAACTTTTTTCCTATTTGACCAATCTTTTTCAAATTTGGAGAAAAAGTTTAATATACACATGGAAAGTAACATGCAAAATCGCAGCTCATTAGATCCAATACTTTTCAAAATAAAAAAAATATTTCAATTTTTAATCAATCATTAATTGAAATATCACTTTTAATTATCATTTTTTATTTTTTGGCTTTGTGCATTTGACTGTGACTTCTCAATGAATAGGGGAAATTAGTTCTGTCACGTAAATTAGTGTAGAAATTTAAGTTTTCATTTCTACGACACTTTTTCTGCAATTTTCAAGTTGAGTGTCCCCTTAACATTTTGTACACTTTGTTTTTGTAACTTCGTCTCCTTTCCTATTGACGATTTATTACAATTCTTACTGTAGAGGCACTTCACTATTACTATAGTTTATCCACGGCCGAAAGAAATTAAACATTGTAAATTCACAATCATACTGCTTTGCTGCAACTGAACCGTGATGCAGTGGCAAGGCACTTGGAATACTCTGATGCAGTGACAGGGATATTCCTTCAAAAATGTAAAATTCACAACACAGCATTCTCGGCGGTCTCCTGGCGGTACCTTTGTCCACAGTTTCACTAATTGGGGGAGCGAGTCAGTCAGATTTATGGCTTCCTGAACCCAACTCTGCAACGAAGGTTCTTTACTTGTGAAACCAAGATGTGGAGATTATAAAAAATCTCTATCCATAAGTGAGTTAAGGTATTAAATATTTAGGCCAGTATAACTGATTCTGAGTATCAATTCCGTTATGGTGGGGGACGGAGATGAGAGACACTACTCAAAAGTGGAAATTAAAAAAAAATATATTATTAAACTCGCAGTTGTTGAGTAGCTGTGTAAACATTTTTCGGAAATCACAGCGCACTTAAACTGTAAGATGAGTAGACCTACAGGCAAATTATTATTTTAATAAAAATTATTTTATTTTTGTTTTGGGAAATTGAGAAGGGAGAACTATCTGATTATGGCTCTTATGACGTTTCATTGTAAAAATCTATAGAAAGCAGCAATTTAAAGTAGAGTAGTAGTAGTAGTAGTAGTAGTAGTAGTAGTAGATGCAGTGGCAGTAGTAGTAGTTTTAGTAGTAGTGCTAGTAGTAGTGGCAGTAATAGTATTAGTGGTAGTAGTAGTGACAGTAATAGTAGTAGTAGTAGTAGTGGTAGTGGTAGTAGTAGTAGTAATAGTGGTAGTAGTAGTTGTAGTGGCAGTAGTAATAGTAGTAGTAGTAGTGGTGGCAGTAGTAGTAGTGGTAGTAGTAGTAGTTATAGTAGTAGTGGCAGTAGTAGTAGTAGTAGTGGTAGTAGTAGTGGTAGTAGTAGTTGTAGTGGCTGTAGTAGTGGTAGTAGTAGTAGTAGTGACAGTAGTAGAAGTGGCAGTAGTAGTAGTGGTAGTAGTAGTTGTAGTGGCTGTAGTAGTAGTAGTAGTAGCAGTAGCATTAGTAGTAGTAGTAGCAGCGTCAGTAGTAGCAGTAGCAGTAGCATTAGTAGTAGTAGTAGTAGTAGCAGTAGCATTAGTAGTAGCAGTAGCAGTAGCATTAGTAGTAGTAGCAGCAGCAGCAGCAGTAGTAGCAATAGCAGTAGCAGTAGCAGCAGCAGTAGTAGTAGCAGCAGTAGCAGTAGTAGTAGTAGTAGTAGTGGTAGTAGTACAGGTAGTAGTATTCCTCCTTTGTCTTCCCTCTATTCTGTTCCTGATAACTGTGCAATCTTTATCTACGAGTGCATTACTCTTGATTATAAACTCTCTTGGCTGCAATCTAACTAATCCTTCTCTACAACCCTTGCGGTGGCTGAGTGGCCAGACGCAGGCGGCCGGGGTTCGAGTCCCGGTCAGAAATCCATAGTGACACTTGTGGCGGACATGGTCTCAGTTGGGGTTTTTCTCGGGGTTCTCCCGTTTTCCCCCATATTAGGCATTCACACCATTCCGTCACCATTTCTCCATTCCGTAGCATTCCCCGAACGCCGGCTGGGGACGCACGGAGGGTGCTGGCCTAGGGACGAGTGGGGTTGCCTGCTCGAAACCTGGGCACACAGAGAACCTTAGTGTGGTCAGCCGGTGTGGGTTTGGGAATGCGACACTAGAGGATTAGCACAATAGATCTCAATAGGTCGCAGTGCTGGGCCATAGTGCCCCACCCCGTAAATTGCATTCCATTCCATTCCAAACCTTTTCTACTATCATTGCTGCCTTCCATTACTATTGTCCCTAATTTTCTGTTTATCTTCAAGCATCTTATCTCTGACTAATATTCACTAATTATCTGAATTGCTCTTTTTCATCTGCATTTCAACATTACATTATTCGGCTCTTTTTCACCGACCTTTTCTCAGGATTTTACTCTTGCATTCATTCAAGATTATGTAATTATCGGAAATTCCATCGTGTTAATTGAATCTTTTGTTAAACTAAATTTGAAAATCAGAGGTGCGCTCAGGCGTGGGTTCGATTACCGCTTTGGTTGATTATGTTTGCTATTTTTCAGAGGCTAATACTAAATATAAGATGAATGTCAAGTAATAAAATGACGAATCTCAGGCCACACCTCGCCAAGTATCATCTCGCTGTCACCAATTACATTCAAGTGAAGCAAATAATATTTCAAATCCTCAACAAAATGTGTCGTTTACTTTCTGTAACAGTTTCATAGTAACAGCTCCCTAAAAATAATTATTATAAGGAATCATCTGTGTACCGAAGCGCCAGCAGAATGCTTTATTGCGTAGTCAGTTTGCTCCAGAATGGTACACATGACATATAATAATTTTATCAAGAATTAATAGATCCTTACCTGAAATTAAAGCACACAATCGCTAACCACTGTGAGACACTTGAGACGATTTCTTCAGTGATATTTCATGTTATTCTTATGCATGTACCACTTTTTGCGACGTTGAAAAGAGTTTCTTGCAGTGTAAGTATTGTTTAAGCGACCACTTCACTTCAATTTCGGCTATTTTCGTATGTACACCATTCTTCACTGCAACGCTAGTGTGACATAGCTACCTGGTGGCCCATCTGCGCCGTCTTTTTTGTACTAGACTTCCATTAATGCACAAAATGCTAAACAGTTGCCTATTAAGAACATCACGTCAAGAAAAAAGCGTTGAGCATATGGTGCTGTTGCCATAGAAACGTCTATCTACCACATAGTTTCTACAAAGTTCTAGGCAAGGCCCATAAAACAATTGTTTTTTCTTTGTATATTTCAGAGGCTTAGGGAACGGATACCGAAACAAATGCAAGCATTTGACTCTAGTTTCATAGTGGTTGCAACGCCAAGTACAACTAGTAACAGGTTAAGAACCCGCTCTGTTTACTTTGTTCCTGTTTTGTTACTAATTATGATAACAGAGGTGTTTCTGGTGCGTTTAGTAATGAGGGGTACACCGACAAATTTCTGCTGAATGGTGAAACACGACAAAATGTAACTGCAGCTCGTAGGCTTTACTGGCAGTGCTTTAAAAGTGATGTTAATGAATAATAATAATAATAATAATAATAATAATAATAATAATAATAATAATAATAATAATAATAATAATAATAACAATAATAATAATAGTAATAATAGTAATAATAATAATAATAATAGTAGTAATAATAGTAATAATAATAGTAATAATAATAACAATAATAATAATAATAATAATCATCATCATCATCATCACAAACTACAAATCTCTTTCATTAAACTGTATTTAGCCACGGATCTAAACCAGCGACAATCGCCATCGCATTGATTTCATGAAGGCATTGCCCCTGTAATGTAGAAAATCATTCCTACCCTTCTGTTTGATGACTTTTCTATAATCTTTTTTAAAGCTGCGCAGATGGGTTACTTGGTGTAATACTCCCGGTATATCTTGACCGATAGCAACCGTTAGATTGGAAGTGGTTAGTACCTACTGCGCATGCGTTACATTTACATTTAAATTGGTTACAATATTTCAGTTGTATTATACATACATACATACATACATACATACATACATACATATATATACACATAATACATACATACATAATACATACACACATAATACATACATACGTACATACATACATACATAATACATACACACATAATACATACATACGTACATACATACATACATACAGTACATACATACATACAGTACATACATACATAGATACATACATGCAGTACATACATACATACATATACATACATACATACATACATACATACATACATACATGTTCTGCACAAGGTCAGATCTTTCACTGCAAACCCAGCATTCTTCAATAGTTCCTGTTTTCTGCCTTCCTCTTAGTTTCCGCATATGATCGACTTATCCTAATGTCATCCATTATTTCATATCTTCTTCTAACCAAAACTCGACCCTGTTCACCATTCCTTCCATTGCGTCCTTCAGTAGGCAGTTTCTTCTCACCCAAAAATTCCTTTTTCTCTTTCTGTCCTGTTTGAGCATTATTCTTTCTTCAACTTTTTCCCACACAGCTTCATTTCTTATTCTGCCTGTCCACTTCACAAGTTCCATTCTTTTCCATATCCACATTTCAAATGCTTCTGCTAATTTCTCTTCATTTCTGCGTAACGTCCATGTTTCTGCCCCACACAATGCCACATTCCACACAAAGCACTTCACTAGTCTCTTCTTTAGTTCATTTTCCAGAGGTCCGCAGAAGATGCTCCTTTTTCTATTAAAAGCTTCCTCGGCTATTGCTATCCTCCTTTGACTTCCTTGCCGCAGCTCACATTTTTTTATTTGGTTATTTAACGATGCTGCATCAGCCACTAAGTTATTTAGCGTCGATGAGATTGGTGATAACGAGATGGTATTTGGCGAGATGAGGCCGAGGATTCGCCATTTATGTTACCTGGCATTCACCTTATAGTTGGAGAAAGCCTCGGAAAAAACACAACTAGGTAATCAGTCCAAGCGGGTATCGAACCCGCACCCGGCCGCAACTTCAGACCGGCAGAAAAGCGCCTTAACCGACTGAACCATGCCGGTGGCGCAGCTCATGTTACTGCTTATAGTACACTCCAAGTATTTGAAGCTGTTCACTTGCTCTACTGTCTCATTTAGAATTCGCAAGTTTACCTTCTTTATTTTTCATCCTATGGCCATGGTCTTCGTCTTGTTTGTATTTATCTTCACCCCATACTGCTTACAGCTGTCATTTAGCTCCTGTAGCATATCTCTTAGTATCGTCTCCTCTTCTGGTAACAACGCCATATCATCAGGAAATTTTATGCACTTTATTCTTCTTCTTCCTACTTTCACCCCTCCCTTGTTGTGAAAACAGTTCTTTACCGAATCCTGCAATAAATGTTGGACATGGAAATGGCGTGCCTGTTGTACACCTCTCCCTATTTCACTTCCTTCCTTTGCTATTTAATTTTACAATATGTTAGTAAAGGGTTAGTACATTAAAATAAAACTCATCGATTTCAGCATAGTCTGTAGTTTCTTTGGATACGACTGTTTGATCCATAAAGGGAAGAGTGTAATGCTTTCGTTTTCACATGAACGAGCAATAGTAAACTGCACAGTTAACTTCAGATAATGGTCTACAATTCCGCTCTCCAAATTATTTCACCGAATAGTAGAACTTCTATCACGAAATTTTATATCATAAAACGTTTGTTTCTCTAAATTTTGAGGAATGACTTGAAGAAATCTAATTACATATTATACAAATTTAATAATATTGTATTCGAAAGCATTTTTTTACTGAAGAAATATATATGGACGAAATAACGGAAATTAAAATAGGAAACAGAATTGAAATTGTAACCAAGTCGATTAGTTCCTATATTTTCTCATGAAAATAAATATTAATACACTTACAAATCACTTTCACTATGTTTTATCAATAGGAGCAGTTTTTAGAGACATACACTTCACAATATATACAACGTTGAAATATTAAACAGTTGATAATTTATTGACTTATACCATCGCAATGGAATCTTTGAACTTTAATATTGCACCACCATGCTGAAGGATATAATCATAATTTCTAAAATAACGATAAATTTTACCATTGTCTGCAATATTCATTAACCTTCTATGCTACAGCAATGTAGAGGTACAAAAATATACTTCAGAATATTAGTTTTTTTTTTTTAATTTTCATCATTCTATTTATTCAAGAATGTTGGAACATATAACACTGAAGAATCTTTCTAAATTTTATTCTTGCAATCGAAAATTATAATTCTTCTGCTGTAACAGAAAACTGGAAAGAATTTATTAAACGTGTAACAAAACCGAAGTTGGACTGAACTGCAATAATGTGCAACGAAAATGTGACTTTACATAGAGGTGAAGTGACTGTGGGAGGAAGATAGTCCTGAAGGAAGAAGACACTCAGTCGCCTTACTCATATTGACAAATAGTGACAACTGCGTGGAAAGACATCTTCATCGCCTCAATGTAACATATTCTGAAAATAAGCTGATATTACTATTGTGCAGTACGACGACCTGGATCAGTAATAAGAACAACGGCGGTGTGAAAAGGGACAAAAGGGACAATAGAATGTATTAAGACAATTCCAAAGAACATTAAATGACAATAAAATATTATATTTGAAATGTAACAGTAATGATTAGTAAAAATGTAGACCTCTAGGGCAGGCGGAAAAACTTGTAAGGTGATTTATTATATACAGTAAGTGCAATAATAACTGCCAGCATATATATTTTGGGAAATCTTCAGAAATCAGACGATCAAGACATATACAGAGAAAAGAATTAGCTCAAAAACTAGCAGAAAATATGGAATTGGAAATGATTTGCGCAATACCTAACAGAATATAATCTTCTTCTTCTAAATTAAGGGTGTAGATTACTTGGACACAAATGACCCCTTGTGCACCCCAGAAACTGGAGATTAACCTACAAGACCGCAATGAGTTACCAGTTTTGCTGTGCTGCTGGGATTAATTTCTTCAGAAGAGGCAATGTTTGCTTCCCAAGATAACAATGCCTGATTGGCTTAGATCTGGGCAATCCAGCAAAATGTGAAATGATAATAAATAAAGAAACAAGAAACAAAAGTTGCCTAAATTCATGTCAAAAATATTATCCATCGTACCGAAAGTTACCTTAAACTTTAGCTATCGAGTATACATTCATATGCATGGCACTACGACAGGGGGAAAAATAACAGACAAAAAGAATGACATCAAGCATTTCTTCATATTTTTCGTTGCGCTAAAATGCAGTGATTGAGTGTGTTAATAATATGGCTTTTATAAATTGAGACCAAAAAGATATGAAATGGAAACCTAAATACTAATGCAAGAAGAAAGAGTATGAACATAAATTGAAAATGACAAATAATGGATAATGGAATATACTTGCCCACATGGTAGGGAGGTTGGGATGGGCAGGGAGGGACTCGACATGCAGCCACCTCCACGTGGTGAGTCCTGGGTTGTTTCAGTTCAAAAGATTGAAACAAGCAAAGAGCTGCATCTATTCTGCGAATGATGGTACGAAAATTCATATCAATTGTTGGTGGTACATTGTTCTACACATCTCCCGAGTTTGGAGTCGTTCGGGTCATTATTTCTGGGCGTTGCACTTTTCAAAAACAGATATCACCAAAATCAGGTAAAATCACAATGACTTGTACTGAAATAATAATAAATATATTGTATAATATTTATTTATGATTGATCTAATTTTAAAATATATTTTGTCTCACGACGAAAAATTCAGTTATTTCACCAAAACAGTTTTATTCTGTTTGATCACATACAGCACCAGTTTTGCCGAAATGCAGTTGATATCACAACAGGATGGAGCACCACCTCATTTTGGTGTAGCAGAGAGGGACTTCTTGAACCAGCAATTCCACGAATGGATATGCCGTCATGACACAACAGAATGGCCACCCCGATCATGCGACCTGACGTCATGTGCTTTTCGCAGTGGGGTAAGTTATCCTGAAAAACGATGTTTTTGCTCAGAAACCGCAGGATCTGCATCAGTTGCAACAGATGATCGAATAGTCATTCGTGAAAATCGATGAAAATCGTGAGTTATGTTCTGTCATCTGTAAATTAGTTATGAATTGTGTATTGAGAATCAGGGCCCTCCATTTTGATCAAAATCTGTAAAGGAATGTGTAGTCAAATGTAAATTGAATGTAATTGAATGAAGTACTACTACTAGTAGTAGTTGTTGTAATAGTAGTAGTAGTAGTAGTAGTAGTAGTAGTAGTAGTAGTAGTAGTAGTAGTAGTAGTAGTAGTAGTAGTTTTATTTTGCGTAGCAGAGTTACGGCCATAAGGCCTTCTCTTCCACTCAACCAACCAGGTTTCAATAATATACATGAAATACAAAATTATGTCGTAGATTATAAAACAACACAAAAGAAGATACCTTAGAAATTACATAAAATATAGTAGAAAATTACAAATAGTCAAGATTAGTTACATAATAGGCTATAAGGACAATACAAAATAAAGCAGAAAATTACATAAAATCAAAATCACTACCATAACATAAGGGGAATATGTATATACACAATTTATAAGACATAAACTGCTCGAGATAAATTCGACGATTAATTCACTTGAGTAATATACAATTAATATACTAATAAGAAAATACATGTGGGTTACAAGATATAAAATGTTGAATAGTAAAATCGTACTGTAGTGAGGATCACGTAAGTGTACCGTAGTTCCTAAAATCTAATTTGCCTGTCTCTTCAGTGTTGCCAACTAATACCAGATATCACCAAAAAGGGGTAAAATCACAACACAACGTAATGAAATAATAATAATAATAATAATAATAATAATAATACAGGATTAACAATAATGTCTTGCTTATTTACCACATCTCATTTTTATGTTGCGAGGTTTTTCCTAAATGGTACAATATAGTATGATACAGTATATTTTTCTCCTTGACTTCTCGCATACTATGTTGGTAATTATGATTAGTATAATCTAATATTAAAATCTATTTCGTCTGGCAATATGAAATTCATTGCTTTGACTAAACAGTTTATGATTCATGAGACGTAACCTAAAAATATACTTACTTGTTTTCATTTTCATCACTTTCCTTTACTGCAAAACGAAATTGTTGCTGCCAAAATAACAGTTAGAAAATAACTGCCAGTTGTAGTATTTGTCAGTACCCGAAATTGGAAACGAAGTTGGTAGAAGGAAATTCAACCTGAGAGCTAGAAAATCAATATAATCCACTAGCATATGTAGTAATAGGGAAAAAATGGTTAGGTTTCACCCTTAGGGTATTAAGTAAGGTAATCCGCACTATATATGGCATGCAGATACAAATGATTAAGTAATCTATCAAGATAATAACGGAAAAAAAGAAGAGAGAGGAGAAAAAAAGCTTGGTCATTTAAGACTGTTTAGAAACTTCCGCAAGAGTCTAGTTCTGTTCAATAAAAACATTTCTAAGTGGAGTGTACGTAAAAGATTTTAGACTCCGAATGCTCCTGATTTCCTGTGACAAGGAATTCCAGGAACTGGCTGTGTGTATTGTGAAGGAAGCGGAGTAGAGAGATGTTTGATGATATGGAATTGATAGAACAAGGTTATGCTGTGAACGCATATCACGGTTGTGGTGGGATGCTAAAAGTTTGAAGCGAGGAACTAGGTAAATAGGTGTGGAATTATTTAAAATCTGATACAGCAGAGTGAATGAACTGAACCTCTCTCGTAAACGAAGCCAAGATAATTGTAAGAAATACTCGGAGACATGATCATAGCGACGGCTGTTAAAAATGAAACGGACACAAGCATTATGAACACGCTGAAGTCTAAATGACAATTCAACACTAAGGTCACTATACAAAACGTCGCAGTAGTCAAAGTAAGGCATCACCAGGGTCTGCATCAAGATCTGTCTCAGTTTAGAAGGATAGTGAAATGTAAGGAAGTGTTTGGAGGAAGCGACCTTTAACCCATCCTGTATATGATGTTCATTTATTATTACGGCATTATTTATTAACAATATTAATATAATTATTAATTACGTTCAAATTAAAAAAAAACTGGCTTGTAACTTTCGTTTTATGAATGTTGGCATTCTTCAAAGGGAAACAATGCTCTCAACGTTACATGTAAAAAGTAACTGCCAGTTGTAGTCGGTATTTGCCAGTACCGAAGTTCGAAACTAAGTTAGCGAAAGAAAATTCAACCTGACACCTAAGAAGTTACTATATTGAACTAGCATATGTACAGCAGTAATATGGGAAGATGGCTAGGCGTCAAATAGCTAATAATATCAACAAATTCCAATCTAAAAGAAATATAAAATAATCCGATTATTAAACAGGAAATACAAACGATAAAATTATAAAAAGAAAATATAAGACAATATAATGCCTTCATCACAAAAGCAGACAAATGGAAAGCAACAGTAGTTACGGAAAAAGCAACTTATATAGAAAAAAATACAAAAATTCATTTCGGATAATAACTTTGAACTAATCAAATCAGATTCTACTACCAAATTTAAATATAACTTTAAAAAGTATCATAAAAACTATAGACTTAATTTTAACCGAAACAGAAAAACGTTCATTAATACAGATGAAACCTCAACCACCAAAAATAAAAGCACTACCAAATAAATAAATAAATAAAAAATAATTAAATAAGTAAGTAAGTAAATAAATAAATAAATTAAATAAATTAAATAAATAAATTAAATAAATAAAATAAATAATTCAATCAATCAACCAATCATTCCGGTGTCATAACAGCTGTCGCCGTATTCCGGAAACCAAACGCCACTCCTCTGTGTTACTTGGTGTTTCGTTTTTTAGCATTTTTTTGTTTTACAATGAACGAGAATCTAGCCCGTTGCACCAACGTCCAACCTGGAGGACCAGGTAATTTTTGTTTAAGGTTATCTTCCTTTAGCCTTTGATAAACTATTATCAAACTACAAGGAAGTAGTACCAGTTTTGGTCCCCCCTGGTTATTTTATTTCCCCAGTACCCTCCATATCTGACAGGATTTCCCCTATCCGCCTCCTGTGGGAGAACAACAACTCCACACGACAGCACTACCTAAAATTCACAAACAAAACGTCCCCGTTACACCAACTTGCAACGCAACGAACTTTCCACAAAGATATCCCTGCGCCGGCTGAGTAGTCAGACTTCCGGTCTGTCTCGCAGACGGCCTGAGTTCGACTCCCGGTCAGTTCTGTGATTTTTCATTGAAAAATCCATAGTGACAGTTCTGGCGGACAAGGTCGCAGTTGGGTTTTTTTCCTGGGTTCTCCCACTTCTCTATATTAGGCACACTACTTCATTTCGTCATCAGTCCTTAGCATTCTCCGATCGCCGGATGGCGACGCACGTAGGGGGCTGGCCTGGAACGACGGAGATTACCTGGTCGAAACCTTAGTGTAGTCAGCCGGTTTGGGTTTGAGAATGCGCCTATCTTGAGCTTAGCGCAATAAATCCTAATAGGTCGTAGTGCTGGGCCATAGTGACCCCTTCCCGCAAGTTCTGTTCCATAGATGTCCAATTGTAACTCGTACGAGGCAACCCCTGGATAAGCAACCCGCTGCGCATATTCCTTAATGTCGTTTTTCCTATTTCATATGGAAATTTATTGACCTTAGCAGAGCAAGCTTGACGTGCAGTATCTCCTGTTTCTATAGGCGTTTGGAGATCAATGTTCTATTCCATTTCTACAAATATATTTTTTTTTCTCTTTTATTTAGGAGGGAACTCGAACGCTTACATTCCAGCCTGAGGCTTATTGTGCATACCACTCCTATTCTGTGAATTATTGGGTAGCGGAACGGCCGCGCTTTTGTACAAGTACAGCACGCCGCACCGTGAACTTAACCCGAGCTACTGCATGAATGATACATTTTTTAAATATGGTTTATTTATCGACGCTCGCAACAGCCGAAGTTACATCAGCGTCGCCGGTGTGCCTGTATTTTGTCCCTCAGGAGTTCTTTTACATGCCAGTAAATATAATGACATGAGCCTGTCGCATTTAACCCATTTATGCCCATAAATTTTTCTTATTGAATATTTTCATAATTTTCGCACCGCCACATGAAACTGAAATGGAAGGGCTGCAGGCTCCTTTGATTCTTCTAGTATACACAACAATGAAATAAAAGTTAATAATATAATTCATTCCTTTGCATTTTTGCAGAACAATAATTAATGCAGAGTGTTGTGAAAACGCAACACTAGGCAGATATGGGTTAAGCAAACTTAAATACCATCGACTTGGGCTGGGATCGAACCCGCAATCTATACCGACTGTATGGATGGTGATGATATGTGAATTCATGATAGAGAAATGAGTCCTAGGTGCTATTCTGCTGCAAGTGGTTGAGGGAAAATCCCGGAGAAAACCAGGAAACCCTCAACCAGGTAATTTGTCTCAACTAGGATTTGAACCCGAGCCTGTTCGTTTCACGGTGTGACGTGGTAACCGTTACTGAACAGCGTTGGACTATAGAAATACCTTAGAACAAATTTTGAATACATTAAAGGCTACAATGTTTAATTATACACAGTGATAATGGTGGAAATAAGCATGTAGCAATTTTAATTTCTTCATTTATCCTATTGGTCGTCTTCAGGAAGTGCAATTACAGTACCGAATTGCAATGTACTACAAGATACATTCTCAGTGTCTCAAACGTAAATCTTTTTCTGTTGCCTACCAAAGTTTGTACTGTAGAAAGCTGCGCTCTACGTCGCATAACGTGATAGGAGCAAAACGAAAAACCCTAACATCATTGCAGTCTCTAAGAGACAGTCCTTTATTCTCGGTTGACTCTATGTCCACTAATTTGCTGTTTATGTTTCACAGTGTTCCATATCCGTTATTTTTACATAAAATTGATTTCCACTTCTGTTTTACAGGTTCAGTACCGGTGTACTTGATGTCTCATTAATTCTCTGCATCATTTTCTAAATTAATTTGAGGGCTTCCGGCATCTCTTGCTGTGACTTTTCTAACCGTGTAATAGTTTCAAACACAGTTTGTATGAAAACCAAATTATTCGTCAGAAGCTTCAAATCCAGCTGCCTGGTGGCCCGTCATTTGTTGAGCTGGACTTCCCTTCGTGCATAAAACGCTAAAGAGGGTTAGGGAAGGGATGCCAGAACAAGTGCAAACGTTTGAATCGATTGCAACGTCAAGTACAAGTAGTAAGAGGGTTCTGAATCCGCTTCATTTACTGCGTTCCTGTTTTCTTACTAATTATAATAACAGCGGTGTTTCTGATGCGTTTATGAAATCTCATTACATATGAAGGCCTCCCTCAAAGAAGGTTGTATATCGTATGAAATAGAATATGATATACAACCTTCTTTGAGGGACGTCTTCATATTGTCGCCGATATTGTCCTGCTCTACGGCTAAATGAAACTGCAGCTCGTAGGCTTTACCGGCAGCAGCTTGAAAGTGACGTTAGTGAATGGCAATTATGGTAAAAATATTAATATTAATAATAATATTATTATAATGATAATAATTACCAGGTACAAATCTCTTTCAGTATATTTAGCCAGTGAGTTGTCGTCACATTGCTTTTATGAAGGCATTGCCCCTGTAATGTAGACAACCCGTTGTCCTCTTCTGTTTGATGGGTTTTCTATAATCGTTCTTAAAACTGAGCAGATCGACCAGCTGGTATAATACTCTCGGTATATCTTGACCGGTAGCGACTGTTAGATAAGAAGTGGTTGGTACCTAATGCGCATGCGTTACATTTATATCTAAAATAGCTATAATGCTTCAGTTGTAATATGTACTATTTAACTTTACAATATATACTTGATGATAAGCTGTTAGTAAATTAAAATGAAAATCGTCGACTTCAGTGTAATCTGTAGTTTCTTTGGATGTGACTGCGTGATCGATAAAGCAAAACGTCTAATGGGCAAGCAATAGTAAAATGCACAGATAACTTCAAATAATGGTCTACAATTCCGCTCTCTAAATTATTTCACCGAACATCTCTCACTGCAATTTTATAACATAAAACATTTGCTTCTCTAAATTTTGAGGAATGACTTGAAGATATCTCATTACATATCACACAAATTTAATGATCTTATATACGAGAGCAATTATTTTTCTCAAGAAATATATTGACATAATAACGGAAATTAAAATAGGACATAAAATTGAAATTGTACCCAACAGAGGTGTACACTTCACAACATAATATACAACGTTGAAATATTAAACAATTGATAATTTCTTGACTTGCACGATCGCAAAGGAAACTTTAAACTTTGATATTGAATCACTATGATGAAGGATAAAATGTTAATTTCTAAGATTAGAATACATTGTACTAATGTTTGCAATGTTCAATGACATTTTATGTTACAACAATGAAGACATTTTAGATAATGCATAACACAAATGAACTTCAGAATAATAATAATCTCTTAAACGTTGCATCAATCTAGTTATTTGAGAAAGTTAGAACATCTAACACTGAAAAATCGTTCGAATTGTTATGTTTGCAATCGAAAATTACGATTCTTCTACTGTAACAGAAAACTTTATTAAACGTGTAATAAAACCGAAGTAGGACTAAACTGCAACGATGTCCAACGAAAATGTGACTTAGCATAGAGTGCCACTGAACTCTGGATGGAAGACAGTCGTAAAACAAAAAGAGACGCAATCGCCTTATTCATATTGGCAAATAGTGTGAACTGCGTGGAAAGACATCTTTATCGCCTGAATATAAAATACTCTGAAAATAACTCCTGATATATTATTATGACGAGGGCCATCTTGTACGGTACGAAGACCTGGATCAGCAGCAAGAACAACAGCGGTGTGAAAGGTGCAATAGAAAGTATTAAGACAATGCCAGAGAACATTACATGATGTAAAGCTTAATTTAACGAAACTAAAAAATGAATAGTAAAAATGTACACCTCTAGGCAGACGAACAAATCTTAAATTATGTGTTTTATAAATCTAATAACTGCCAGCATATTATGGAAAGAATATATTTTGAGAAATCTTCACAATTCACATAGTGTAGACACTTATATAGAGGAAAGAATTGGGGAAAACGTCGTAGAAAATGTGGAATTGAAAATGCTATGCGTAATCACTGATGCGGAATGTAATCTTCTTCTTCTCCTTCTCCTTCTAAATGAAGGGTGTAGATTACTGCTGTAACACTTGGGCACAAATGGCCCCTTGTGCACTCCATATACTGGAGATCAGCCCAGAAAACCGCAACGTGTTACCAGCTTTGCTATGCTGCTGGGAATAATTTCCTCAGAAGTGACAACATTTGATAACGAGCCTCATTTGGCTTAGACCTGGACAATCCAGCAAAATGTGAAGTGATAACTCGGCCTCCAACCCACATTTCCTACAAGTTGAGTCAACATGTAGGTGCTTATTCAGATGACAGTGTCCTGTCAACATTCCAGTTAACCATCTTAAAAATTCTCCTTTCCAGTACCAGGTGTTGTTCAGATGAGTCAGGTTAAAATTCTCAATAAGGAGTTTAGCCTGTTATATGGCTGGTGTGCATCTCCAGGTTCTAGCAAACTTTTCAACAGGTTCTCCTTTAGGGCCTATTTCATTATATACTTAGAGATTCGAACACAGAGCTCCGGGCACAGCATTGAATGGAAGTTCCTTCCTTGGCCAATAGGCCGGCTTGTTATTGTCAGACATTTCACTATGTCCTGGGACATTGGATAGACTTTCCAGGCTAGTTCTGCATTCTTCAACCTGCCTGGAGTCGACCCTGTGCGCACTTAGCACATCCTGTGCAGCCTGGCAATCGGAGGAAATAAAGATATTCAGGCCTTTGCATGATCTAGTTAGATTTTCTGAGTTCATTTTTTAAAGTTCCAATAAATCAAGTAATACATACAAAGGAAATGCTATTCAATCATGTGACTTATCTTTAAAGCAAATTATAAACTTACATTGTATTTTACATTGTCAACGTTTTTGCCATTCCATCCTTCTCCATAGCCACGTTTCAAATGCTTATATTCGCTTCTCTTCACTTCGTCGTAATGTCCTCGTTTCTGCTCTATACACTGCCAATCTACACACAAAGCACTTCAATAATCTCGTCCTTAGTTCCTTTTCCAGACGTCCGCAGAAGATGCTCCTTTTTCTATTAAAAGCTTCCTTTGACATAGCTATTCTCCTTTCAATTTCCTGGCAGCAGCTCATGTTACTGCACTTAGCACACTCCAAGTATTTGAAGCTGTTGACTTGCTCTACTGCCTCATTCAGTATTCGCACGTTTACCTCCTTGATTTTTCCGACAACCATGGTCTTCGCCTTCTTTACATTTACTTTCACTCCATACTGCTCACAGCTCCAGTAGCATATCTCTTTGTATTATCTTCTCTTCTGTTAACAGCGCCATAACATCAGGTAATCTTATGCAATTTATTCTTCTGCCTCCCTCCCTTGTTCTGAAAGCAGTTCTTCACTAAATCCTCCAAGTAGATGTTGAACATGGTAGATGATAAAGGGCAAACTTGTCGTACTCCTCTCCCCATTTCACTTCCTTCAGACATTTCTTGTACTATTTAAGCTTACAACATTATAGTAAACGGCTAGTAAATTAAAATAAAACTCGTCGATTCCAGTACAATCCTCAGTTTCTTTAGATACGACTGTATGATCCATAAAGGAAAGAGTCTAATGATTTCATTTTCACATGAACAAGCAATAGTAAACTGCACAGTTAACTTCAGATAATGCTCTACAATTCCGCTCTCTAAATTATTTCGCACAATATTAGGACATCTGTTACTGCAGTTTTATAATACAAAACATTTGTTTCTCTAAATTTTGAGGGATGACTTGAAGATATCTCATTACATGTTATACAAATTTAATAATCTTGTATTTGAATAATTTCAAGGGGAAAAATTGTATGACTTGAGGCTTTCCCGGCGTTTGATGTAGAATAACTCTTCTCGGGTTCTCAGCCAGGTGAGTTGGAGATTAGCTTCCAAGCTTTCGACGGCTAGCTCTGCCATCTTCTTCAGGGACGAAGTGACGTGGGACCACGTCTAGCCGGTATATATGTAAAAGTAGGGCTTCCCGCAGCGGGCCAATCAGGAGCTAGTTCCTAGTCCCGACCGCAAGGCGCATTCTGGTTGGTGGACACGTCAGCCAATCAGGAGCCACTTGTTGGTCCCGACTGTCTGCCGTGTGCTGGTGGTCTAAGCATATTGATGGCAGGTTTCCATGCTGTACTCAGCTGTAGACCCCCGTCTCTGTTGAAATTATTGCCATCTAGCTGGATTTCGATGGCTTCCTTGATAACTAAGTCCCAGTAACCTGATGTCTTGTCCAAAATGGTGGTGGCTCTGAAATCTATCTTGTGGCCAGTTTCTAGCCTGTGTTGGGCTACTGCAGACTTATCAGGATAATATAGTCTTATGCTGCGTTGGTGTTCCTTGCAGCGTTCCATAATAGTTCGTCCCGTCTGCCCGATGTAGCATTTCCCACACTCACAAGGTATTCTGTAGACACCAGGTGTCCTGAGACCAAGGTCGTCCTTAACTGGTCTCAGCAAATTCTGGATCTTTGTGGGCGGCTTATGGATGGTTTTAATCCCGTGTTTTCTTAGCATTCTGCTAATTTTGCCCGAGATGGGGCCGTAGAACGGGATATATGCCATGCCCTTTGTCTCCTCTTGTTCCTCGGCAGGTGGTTTGTCCGAAAAGGCCCTTCTGAGGGCCAAGCCGATTTCCCTGTTGCCGAAGTTGTTCTGTAGGAACGTCTTACGTAGGTGACAGATCTCAGAAGGGAGACTCTCTTTGTCCGAAATCCCTCTCGCCCTGTGTAGAAGAGTCGACAGGACCGTTCGTTTCTGTGCCGGATGGTGGTGGCTGTGTCCATTGAGATATAGATCGGTATGAGTCGGTTTCCTGTATACTCTGTGACCCAGTGTGCCATCTGACTTCCTGGAGATGAGAATGTCTAAGAAGGGGAGACATCCGTCTTTTTCCACCTCTTTCGTGAACTGGATGTTCGGGTGGATATTGTTCAGGTATTCTTGGAACTCCTGAAGTTTTTCTTCTCCATGAGGCCAGACGACCAAAGTGTCATCTACATAGCGGTAGAAGTGAGCTGGTTTCAGGGGCGCGTTCTCCAGGGCTCTGTGCTCGAAGTCTTCCATGTACAAATTGGCTATGGCGGGTGACAGAGGTGAGCCCATGGCTACACCGTCGGATTGCTCATAGTACTGACCTTTGTACATGAAGTAGGTGGAGCTGAGCGTATGGTTAAAGAGTCCAATTACCTCAAGCGGGAAGTGAGGTCTCAATAACTCCAACGATTCCTTGAGTGGGACTCTAGTGAAGAGGGATACAACATCAAAACTCACCAGAATATCAGAAGGATTTGTTCTGATGCTCTGTAGAGTCTTGATGAACTCTGCCGAATTCTTCACATGGTGGCTGCATTTTCCCACAAGAGGATTCAGAAGACTGGTGAGGTATTTGGCCAGCCCGTAGGTGGGAGAACCTATGGCGCTGACAATAGGTCTCAGGGGAACCTCCTTCTTGTGAATTTTCGGCAACCCGTAGAGTCTAGGTGGTCTCGTGGAATGTGGAGTCAAGGACTTCGTCACTTCGGCTGGAAGATTGGCCTTCTTTAGTAAGGCAGTTGTGCGCCTTTCTATGGAGCTCGTGGGGTCGCGGCTGAGTATCTTGTATGATGGATCCGCTAGTAGTTCCAGGATCTTCTCATGGTATGTATTGGACTCCATGACGACCGAAGCATTTCCTTTATCTGCCGGTAGCACCACAATACTTTCATCCTCTCGTAACGAGCGGAGTGCCTGGTGTTGTACCTTTGTGATGTTGGGTGTGGCTCTACCGGCCCTTATGAGGGCCCCGCAGACGTCCCTGCGAATCTCTTCCGCAGTGTCGGTCGGGAGTTTGTGGATAGCTTGTTCCACCCCGCTTATGATTTCCTTTACAGGAGGTTTCTTGGGTGCTAGGGCAAAGTTAAGTCCTTTAGCTAGAACCGATACCTGGTTCGGGTCCAATGTCTTGCCAGTCAGGTTGACCACCACGCGGTCAGAATCCAAAGGTGGTGTGACTTGGTTGGCAACAAACAGTCTATTAAATTTTTCACTTTGCCTAGTGGTCGCCTTTCTCCTGTAAAGTTGCTCTTGTGCCGTGGTGGAACTGTCAATCCACTCCCAATCCTGCGGATGAAGCGCGGAAGTCAACTGGAGGTGGATGTCTAGAAGCTCGCGGGCGATGGTGTCCAGTACTCTCCTAGTGTGGTGTATCCGTTCTCTTACGAGCGCCAGGCTCGTGCGTCTGAAGATTCTCCGAGCTGCCAGTGAATTGACATGGTGTCGAATCACGGCAAATCGGGGGATGGTGTCCTGGTCCCGGCACCTCTGTAGAAAGGCCAGAGAACAAAGTGCACTGGCCCTCTTCTTACGCAGCTGTTCGAACTTGCGGATGCTGCGATGCATTTCCTCCCCGTAAAGGTGAACAATGTATGACTTGAGGCTTTCCCGGCGTTTGATGTAGAATAACTCTTCTCGGGTTCTCAGCCAGGTGAGTTGGAGATTAGATTAGGGCAAAATTAGCAGAATGCTAAGAAAACACGGGATTAAAACCATCCATAACCCGCCCACAAAGATCCAGAATTTGCTGAGACCAGTTAAGGACGACCTTGGTCTCAGGACACCTGGTGTCTACAGAATACCTTGTGAGTGTGGGAAATGCTACATCGGGCAGACGGGTCGAACTATTATGGAACGCTGCAAGGAACACCAACGCAGCATAAGACTATATTATCCTGATAAGTCTGCAGTAGCCCAACACAGGCTAGAAACTGGCCACAAGATAGATTTCAGAGCCACCACCATTTTGGACAAGACATCAGGTTACTGGGATTTAGTTATCAAGGAAGCCATCGAAATCCAGCTAGATGGCAATAATTTCAACAGAGACGGGGGTCTACAGCTGAGTACAGCATGGAAACCTGCCATCAATATGCTTAGACCACCAGCACACGGCAGACAGTCGGGACCAACAAGTGGCTCCTGATTGGCTGACGTGTCCACCAACCAGAATGCGCCTGGCGGTCGGGACTAGGAACTAGCTCCTGATTGGCCCGCAGCGGGAAGCCCTACTTTTACATATATACCGGCTAGACGTGGAGAAGTAGTATTGCCCCAAATCAGGAACGAGCAATTCGGTTTTCACCCTGGTCGTTCCACTACACTCCAGGCACTCCGCATGACGGAGGACATTACCTGGGCTATGAGCACGAAGCGTGTAGTAGCTGCAGCTTACCTGGACATCGAGCGAGCATTCGACAAGGTTTGGCATGAGGGACTCCTCGTTAAGTTACTGGGCATGGGAGTCCCAGATGGAATGATACGCCTCATTTCTAACTACCTCCGAGGCCGTACATTCAAAACCCGTGTAGGCACTAGTTTCTCCACCCCCCGTGAAATTCACGCAGGAGTCCCACAGGGTTCCATTATCGGGCCCATACTTTTCAATATATTCATTAATGACCTCCCGTTTCGCTATATCCACGGCAGAAGTAGTCATCTGTATATCTATGCAGACGACACTGCCCTCTTGGCGATGGGCAAAACCTATAGATTAGCGTCCCGTAGATTACAGTCGATCTTAGATCACCTCCAGCCGTGGTTCCACGACTGGAGAATCAAGGTCAATGTAGAGAAATGTCAGGCCATACTCTTTTCACTAAGAGCGAGGCTCGAAGACATACCACCACCACCCACACTTTTCGGACGAGAAATGCCGTGGATGAACCAAATTAAATATTTAGGGATCATTATGGACTCTCATCTCAACTTCCGAGATCACATCCAATCCCTTCTTCGTAAGGCCAACGGGCTGATAGTAAGACACTATCCCATTCTGGCGGCCTTAACTCCTGACAACCTGAGGGTAGGACTTACCATGTATAAGGCCCTCATTCGCTCTGTCATTACCTATGCCGCACCCGCATGGGGGTTTGCGGCAGTGTCCCATCTCCGTAAACTCCAAGTTGTCCAAAACCAGGTGATTCGACTCATTACCCATCTCCCCCGAGTCGCCTCGAGAAGAAAGTTCCATGATGAACTAGAGTTGCCAACCATAGACGAGTTCATTGCTCGACTGGCTAGGAACCTGTATGCGGAAGCTCGTGCTAACCCCAACCCGCTCATATCTGGCCTCGGCCAGTATGATCCTAGGTTACGGCGTAGACACCAGACAGGTCCATTAGCTATACTATTGAGACAGGAGGACAGGGAGGCTGGCGCTACTCCCAGGTTTTGGTAGCTACGACTCAACTCCATGAGACTCCTTGGATAGTGCAACCGCTGTAAAATGACCTTGTCTTAACTGGGCTAAACAAAATCCCTCCATAACATTATCTACTTTTGTTGATCGATGGAAATCTAATAGAGCCAATTGGCTAGTATGTATCCATCGATTCATAGAGTCATTCAACCTAAGAGCCAACTGGCTAGTCTCTGATATTGAGACAACTCATCCTGCCTAAGGTTTTTCCGTGGTTTTCCTAAGGCGCTAAGACAAATGTCGGGATGAGCCCAAAAAGAAATGGGCCACGGACCTGCACTCATATCCCCATGAATTCCCTAATTAATAATCACATCTCTCCCCCCTCTTCGCAATTGAGCCATCATATAGCCAAATGGCTGGTCTCGAAATTGAGACAAATCAACAAGGCTCATGACCTCCAACATAATAGCCAAATTGGCTAGTCTCTTATATGAGACAACTCATCCTGCCTAAGGTATTCCGTGGTTTTCCTCAGGCGTAAGACAAATGTCGGGATGAGCCCTATAAGAAATGGGCCACGGACCTATTTGCCCTTCCCCATATATATTCCACCTTTCTTATAAATTATGTATGCCCTATTTCAAATAATATTAATAGTATATTAAACATACGAGGTCACTCAATAAGTCGCAAATTGAAAGGACAGGGACCTCTCAAATTGCAGTTTAGATTTCACGGCGCTTCTTCCGACGGCCTTCACCTGCTTTGTCATCGAACAACAGATGACGGCGTCTTGCCATCCTAACGGCACACACCAGCCAACTCCTCCTCGCCCCGTTCCGTGATCAATTGATCAGTCTCAGCCCCCCTCGCGTATGTGGTACCTAAGAGGTTACGTCCAATTTCGGCTTCCCCTTCAAAATTATCTAGAGCTCCTTCTGGGGAGCAGCGTAACCCGGAGTGAGACTAGTGGCCGACAGGCTTGGAGCTCACATATTTAGTTTTGTACAGCCCCCAACCCCTTGCAAGGACGCGTTTTGCGTACCTTTTAAATTTTCCTCCCAATTCTCCTTCGATTTTTCGATTTTTTTCGATTTTTCGAGCGCAGACTGTAATCAGAGAAGGCTACCGCACTGGCAGACGTTCTAGAGACCACTTTTCAACCCGTGGAACAAAATTTAAACTTGCCCCATATCAGAGCTGTTGAGGAATCGGTTCGAGACCTCCTTAGCAGGGAGCCGGAAAATGGGATACGACCTACGAACACCCACGAGGTCGCCCATTTCATTCGTCGCCTCGGTCCTCATAAGGCCGCAGGAGCCGACGGTATCCAAGGAATTATATTGCAGCATCTCCCAAGGTCAGCTATGAAGCGCATAGCAGAGATAATTAATAACATCTTGGCTTCCGGTCACTATCCCATTCCCTGGAAAGAAGCTCACGTAGTTCTCTTTCCAAAGCCCGGAAAGGATAAGACGAATCCAAGCAACTATAGGCCTATTAGTCTCCTCAGTTGTCTCAGCAAACTGGCGGAGCGGGTCATACATAGACGCCTCACTGAAGTAGTATTGCCCCAAATCAGGAACGAGCAATTCGGTTTTCACCCTGGCCGTTCCACTACACTCCAGGCACTCCGCATGACGGAGGACATTACCTGGGCTATGAGCACGAAGCGTGTAGTAGCTGCAGCTTACCTGGACATCGAGCGAGCATTCGACAAGGTTTGGCATGAGGGACTCCTCGTTAAGTTACTGGGCATGGGAGTCCCAGATGGAATGATACGCCTCATTTCTAACTACCTCCGAGGCCGTACATTCAAAACCCGTGTAGGCACTAGCATCTCCACCCCCCGTGAAATTCACGCAGGAGTCCCACAGGGTTCCATTATCGGGCCCATACTTTTCAATATATTCATTAATGACCTCCCGTTTCGCTATATCCACGGCAGAAGTAGTCATCTGTATATCTATGCAGACGACACTGCCCTCTTGGCGATGGGCAAAACCTATAGATTAGCGTCCCGTAGATTACAGTCGATCTTAGATCACCTCCAGCCGTGGTTCCACGACTGGAGAATCAAGGTCAATGTAGAGAAATGTCAGGCCATACTCTTTTCACTAAGAGCGAGGCTCGAAGACATACCACCACCACCCACACTTTTCGGACGAGAAATGCCGTGGATGAACCAAATTAAATATTTAGGGATCATCATGGACTCTCATCTCAACTTCCGAGATCACATCCAATCCCTTCTTCGTAAGGCCAACGGGCTGATAGTTAGACACTATCCCATTCTGGCGGCCTTAACTCCTGACAACCTGAGGGTAGGACTTACCATGTATAAGGCCCTCATTCGCTCTGTCATTACCTATGCCGCACCCGCATGGGGGTTTGCGGCAGTGTCCCATCTCCGTAAACTCCAAGTTGTCCAAAACCAGGTGATTCGACTCATTACCCATCTCCCCCGAGTCGCCTCGAGAAGAAAGTTCCATGATGAACTAGAGTTGCCAACCATAGACGAGTTCATTGCTCGACTGGCTAGGAACCTGTATGCGGATGCTCGTGCTAACCCCAACCCGCTCATATCTGGCCTCGGCCAGTATGATCCTAGGTTACGGCGTAGACACCAGACAGGTCCATTAGCTATACTATTGAGACAGGAGGACAGGGAGGCTGGCGTTACTCCCAGGTTTTGGTAGCCACGGCTCGACTCCATGAGACTCCTTGGATAGTGCAACCGCTGTAAAATGACCTTGTCTTAACTGGGCTAAACAAAATCCCTCCATAACATTATCTACTTTTGTTGATCGATGGAAATCTAATAGAGCCAATTGGCTAGTATATATCCATCGATTCATAGAGTCATTCAACCTAAGAGCCAACTGGCTAGTCTCTGATATTGAGACAACTCATCCTGCCTAAGGTTTTTCCGTGGTTTTCCTAAGGCGCTAAGACAAATGTCGGGATGAGCCCTAAAAGAAATGGGCCACGGACCTGCACTCATATCCCATGAATCTCCTTAATTAACAATTACATCTCTCCCCCCTCTTCGCAATTGAGCCATCATATAGCCAAATGGCTGGTCTCGAAATTGAGACAAATCAACAAGGCTCATGACCTCCTACATAATAGCCAAAGTGGCTAGTCTCTTATATGAGACAACTCATCCTGCCTAAGGTATTCCGTGGTTTTCCTCAGGCGTAAGACAAATGTCGGGATGAGCCCTATAAGAAATGGGCCACGGACCTATATGCCCTTCCCCATATATATTCCACCTTTATTATAAATTATGTATGCCCTAGTTCAGATAATATTAATAGTCTATTAAACATATGAGGTCACTCAATAAGTCGCAAATTGAAAGGACAGGGATATCTCAAATTGCAGCTTAGATTTCACGGCGCTTCTTCCGACGGCCTTCACCTGCTTTGTCATCGAACAACAGATGACGGCGTCTTGCCATCCTGACGGCAAACACCAGCCAACTCCTACTCGTCCCGTTCCGTGATCAATTGATCAATCTCAGCCCCCCTCGCGTATGTGGTACCTAAGAGGTTACGTCCAATTTCGGCTTCCCCTTCAAAATTTTCTAGAGCTCCTTCAGGGGAGCAGCGTAACCCGGAGTGAGACTAGTGGCCAACAGGCTTGGAGCTCACATATTTAGTTTTGTACAGCCCCCAACCCCTTGCAAGGACGCGTTTTGCGTACCTTTTAAATTTTCCTCCCAATTCTTCGATTTTTCGATTTCGTCCCACGTCACTTCGTCCCTGAAGAAGATGGCAGAGCTAGCCGTCGAAAGCTTGGAAGCTAATCTCCAACTCACCTGGCTGAGAACCCGAGAAGAGTTATTCTACATCAAACGCCGGGAAAGCCTCAAGTCATACATTGTTCACCTTTACGGGGAGGAAATGCATCGCAGCATCCGCAAGTTCGAACAGCTGCGTAAGAAGAGGGCCAGTGCACTTTGTTCTCTGGCCTTTCTACAGAGGTGCCGGGACCAGGACACCATCCCCCGATTTGCCGTGATTCGACACCATGTCAATTCACTGGCAGCTCGGAGAATCTTCAGACGCACGAGCCTGGCGCTCGTAAGAGAACGGATACACCACACTAGGAGAGTACTGGACACCATCGCCCGCGAGCTTCTAGACATCCACCTCCAGTTGACTTCCGCGCTTCATCCGCAGGATTGGGAGTGGATTGACAGTTCCACCACGGCACAAGAGCAACTTTACAGGAGAAAGGCGACCACTAGGCAAAGTGAAAAATTTAATAGACTGTTTGTTGCCAACCAAGTCACACCACCTTTGGATTCTGACCGCGTGGTGGTCAACCTGACTGGCAAGACATTGGACCCGAACCAGGTATCGGTTCTAGCTAAAGGACTTAACTTTGCCCTAGCACCCAAGAAACCTCCTGTAAAGGAAATCATAAGCGGGGTGGAACAAGCTATCCACAAACTCCCGACCGACACTGCGGAAGAGATTCGCAGGGACGTCTGCGGGGCCCTCATAAGGGCCGGTAGAGCCACACCCAACATCACAAAGGTACAACACCAGGCACTCCGCTCGTTACGAGAGGATGAAAGTATTGTGGTGCTACCGGCAGATAAAGGAAATGCTTCGGTCGTCATGGAGTCCAATACATACCATGAGAAGATCCTGGAACTACTAGCGGATCCATCATACAAGATACTCAGCCGCGACCCCACGAGCTCCATAGAAAGGCGCACAACTGCCTTACTAAAGAAGGCCAATCTTCCAGCCGAAGTGACGAAGTCCTTGACTCCACATTCCACGAGACCACCTAGACTCTACGGGTTGCCGAAAATTCACAAGAAGGAGGTTCCCCTGAGACCTATTGTCAGCGCCATAGGTTCTCCCACCTACGGGCTGGCCAAATACCTCACCAGTCTTCTGAATCCTCTTGTGGGAAAATGCAGCCACCATGTGAAGAATTCGGCAGAGTTCATCAAGACTCTACAGAGCATCAGAACAAATCCTTCTGATATTCTGGTGAGTTTTGATGTTGTATCCCTCTTCACTAGAGTCCCACTCAAGGAATCGTTGGAGTTATTGAGACCTCACTTCCCGCTTGAGGTAATTGGACTCTTTAACCATACGCTCAGCTCCACCTACTTCATGTACAAAGGTCAGTACTATGAGCAATCCGACGGTGTAGCCATGGGCTCACCTCTGTCACCCGCCATAGCCAATTTGTACATGGAAGACTTCGAGCACAGAGCCCTGGAGAACGCGCCCCTGAAACCAGCTCACTTCTACCGCTATGTAGATGACACTTTGGTCGTCTGGCCTCATGGAGAAGAAAAACTTCAGGAGTTCCAAGAATACCTGAACAATATCCACCCGAACATCCAGTTCACGAAAGAGGTGGAAAAAGACGGATGTCTCCCCTTCTTAGACATTCTCATCTCCAGGAAGTCAGATGGCACACTGGGTCACAGAGTATACAGGAAACCGACTCATACCGATCTATATCTCAATGGACACAGCCACCACCATCCGGCACAGAAACGAACGGTCCTGTCGACTCTTCTACACAGGGCGAGAGGGATTTCGGACAAAGAGAGTCTCCCTTCTGAGATCTGTCACCTACGTAAGACGTTCCTACAGAACAACTTCGGCAACAGGGAAATCGGCTTGGCCCTCAGAAGGGCCTTTTCGGACAAACCACCTGCCGAGGAACAAGAGGAGACAAAGGGCATGGCATATATCCCGTTCTACGGCCCCATCTCGGGCAAAATTAGCAGAATGCTAAGAAAACACGGGATTAAAACCATCCATAAGCCGCCCACAAAGATCCAGAATTTGCTGAGACCAGTTAAGGACGACCTTGGTCTCAGGACACCTGGTGTCTACAGAATACCTTGTGAGTGTGGGAAATGCTACATCGGGCAGACGGGACGAACTATTATGGAACGCTGCAAGGAACACCAACGCAGCATAAGGCTATATTATCCTGATAAGTCTGCAGTAGCCCAACACAGCCTAGAAACTGGCCACAAGATAGATTTCAGAGCCACCACCATTTTGGACAAGACATCAGGTTACTGGGACTTAGTTATCAAGGAAGCCATCGAAATCCAGCTAGATGGCAATAATTTCAACAGAGACGGGGGTCTACAGCTGAGTACAGCATGGAAACCTGCCATCAATATGCTTAGACCACCAGCACACGGCAGACAGTCGGGACCAACAAGTGGCTCCTGATTGGCTGACGTGTCCACCAACCAGAATGCGCCTGGCGGTCGGGACTAGGAACTAGCTCCTGATTGGCCCGCTGCGGGAAGCCCTACTTTTACATATATACCGGCTAGACGTGGTCCCACGTCACTTCGTCCCTGAAGAAGATGGCAGAGCTAGCCGTCGAAAGCTTGGAAGCTAATCTCCAACTCACCTGGCTGAGAACCCGAGAAGAGTTATTCTAAGGGGAAAAATTGTTCCGGGGCCGGGTATCGATCCCAGGACCTCTGGTTGAACGTACCAGCGCTCTGCCAACTGAGCTATCCGGGAACTTCACCCGACACCGTCTCAATTTTTCCCTTTATATCCACACAACTCGCGTGGGATGACGAAACGCCAGAGACCCACATCGTACAATTTTTCCCTTGAAATTATTCAAATCTGCTCTACAGGGAGCTTTACCTGAAAGACTAGATTTCCATAATATATACTTCACTGTGTACGTTAACATAAAACCACAATTCCAAGTCACCCAGAGATCGTGTGCACTCGATGTGGGTAAATATCCATTACTTAAACTAATTTGATATTAATTAGGGTATTAAATTATTATCACTTAAACCGTAAATGTACCAAAAACATTATGCAACATTATTTGTTGAAACTGAAAAGTGTAAAGTAGACATGTTTACAAAATATATGTTTGCAAATGTGTTTAAAAAATGAGATAAAATAATAACATAATAGCTATTTATGCAACAATTTGCGAAATGATAGCTTTTTAAGCGCTGAAGATTGTCCTCTGACCCGAAGGGAAGGTGCACAATACGGCGAGTGCTTGAAACACAGTTTGGCACGAAGATATTTTAGACAGGCGCTCAAGAACCATTTTTTCATTCTCTATGGAATTCGTGTTCATCGCTCAACACGTAGCAATGTCGTCTTCAACAATGCAAATGACATATTGGACCACCATTATGCTTTTTGATTTCAGTTAAAGCAAGCAAAGAAGCGCTTTATGGAGAGTATGTGTATTGTGGAGCTCAGATCGATTCCCATGGGCCAACCAGGATGAACGTCTTCCCACTAAGGTAAACTTTCAAAGTTATATTATGATTTCTACTTGAAAACTGGAATAATAAGTAGGGAATAAAAACATTTACGCTTTATAGCGTCAATGACGATTCTAGGAATACATCTGTATATTGGGGGGTGACAATTAAGCATCGACTGGATAGGCACATTTAAAACGCGCAACGCAATTAAAAAATTACTGAGGGCAAAGAGGTTTATGATTTTAATATATTAAATTGTGTTATGACAATCCTTCTTTATCCATAAATACAAACAAAGTAAATCGTGTTGTACAGCGCTTCTGAAAGTTTGGAATTCTGTGAATCGTAAATTGTATTTAAATAGTATTTTAAATTTAGAGAATACTGTAAAATGTATGCAAAGTCACAGAGAAATCTACCTGCGACGAATAAATTTTCAAAGAAGGTGAACTTTCAAATGTTTGATAGAATCCACTCATTCAGGAATAAGACTAATTTAATTGTGTCAATCTATATCAATGACAACCCACTTTATTTTTGTTCTAAAATGAGCCATATTATGGCATTCATAGCCCTTAAAACTTCACTATCGTGGGTTGAAGTCTCACCATTTATTATTCATTTCTGAAATTTTCTAGAAACAACTGGAGCCCATGCAGTGGGAGACATCGACCCGAGAATGATATGCAGTCCAAGGAGTGGGAACCTTTAACTAGCCCAGTTGAATATCTGGCTACATCGGAATACCAGACAATGGGATGGGATACCCAACGGAAGTAATGAGGGTGGACTAATCGTTTCGCCAACAAGGTGAGACCTTGCGGCTTTCATCTTTTCATTACGTCAAATAATTGAATTATCATGAATTATTATTCCAGCAATATTCCTGGTCCGCATTGCAGTAGCAGGAAACTGAGGTTTGAATATTATTTATCTCTAGAAATGTAAGGCTTTTGCTTTGAGAAATATTCATGTTAAATTATTGCATTTTTATAACGTTTTGAACGGCCAATTCTCCTTAATTCTTGAAATTAGTTTATAGAGATTTTTGATAGCTTGGATGTTCGAATGTGTGAAAATATGTAGCTTTTAATGTTGATAAAACAGCTCGTTTTTCCGTATGTAATTTTGTGTTTTTTGGGGTTTAGGCAACACTAGATGTAACTTTCTCCATTCTTCTGTAACTTCATCCCTCTTAATCCAAAATATTTACCTAAGAACCTTATTCTCAAATACCCTTAATCTCTGCCCTTCTCTCAAAGTGAGAGTCATGTTTCACAAACTTAAAGAACAACTGGTAATTTTATAAATTCTGACTAAGATTTTTTGACAGCAGACTAGACGAGAAAAACTTCTGAACCGAATAATAACAGGTATTTCCCATATATTCTGCGTTAAATTTCCTCCCAAATGTCATTTATATTTCTTACTGTTGCTCCAAGATATTTGAATTTTTCCACCTCTTCGTAGCATAAATCTTCCATTTTTATATTTCCATTTCGTACAGTATTCTGGTCACGAGACATAATCATATACTTTGTCTTTTCGGGGTGATAGTGCATCTCCCTGCTTTAGCCCGCAGTGAATTGGAAAAGCATCTAACAGAACCTGGCCTGTACGGACTCTGCTGTAAGTTTCATTGAGACACATTTTAATTAATCGAACTAGTTCCTTGTGAATACCAAATTCAATAGGAATGTTATGTAAAACGTCTCTCTTAACCGAGTTACATGCCTTTTTGAAATCTATGAATAACCGATATACTGTACCCTTATACTTCCATTTTTTCTCCAATACCTGTCGAATACAAACCTTAGCTGTGTTCGTGGCAGAGAATCAGTCCCATTCCGAGGCTTATTGTATGGTTTCGTAAGAAGCTGTTTTTTCTTTACGGAGATGGGTTGTTAGCCCTTCGTCCAATCCCCAAGCTGGAGGACCACCCCTTATCGACTGTCCACGACTGCTTATTCAATATATTCACTCTACCCTCCATATCTGGAGGCCGTCTCCTCTATCCGCAGCCTGAGAACGCGCCATGCCGTAGTGAGGGGACCCACAATATATTGGTGTATTTCTTAGTAATAATGTTAATTTTACATTTGTAGTATTTCAGTGGCATAACTTTAATCTTAAATTATTCTGGAAGACTAACTTTCTTGGAGTCATGTTCGATACGTATCTTAGTTGTATTTTTACACTGATGACCTTTATAAGGCTTTAGACTCAATAAGGGGGGCAAAGGCTAATTGGGATTTCCTGGTCTCTGATCGGGTCAAAAACCCTGATGGAACTGATATTTAACCCTTGCGGTGAATTTCGGTGAAGTCCGGAGGGCCTAATTAGTCAAATCCACTCTCCTCACCTCCACGCTGGGGCCCCCTGGGATCTTTTAAGATGCGAAAGAGAGAGTGGTGTGCGGAAAGCAATGGGAAGCTACCGCATTCATATATCACAAGAATAATTTGCAAGTATGTCATGATGAGTTCGTCCCTGGTAAAAAACTCCGGACGTAAACTATCCCCCCGATCGGATGTCCGGGTGGGGGATACTGGGGAAGGACGCTTCATGATGCAAGCCAACGAAGAGAAGAAAAGAAGACCGATGTCTACCGGATCGTGGAATGTGCAGACTTCAAATCTACCAGGTAAGTTGGAAAAATTGAAGGAAGTAATGAGTCTCGGAAGTTGATGAAGTATCATATTTTTTCTTAGACAACACAGACAATGCAGGATAGAATATAAACTCGTGTCACTTCACACGAACCAATACAGCCTGCTTTTATTTTGAGTTTATTTGCATTTTTTAAATCTTTTTTGGTTTACTGGTTTTTTTTAGGAAATGTTCTACTTTTTGTTGCATTATTGTCCTTTTCTTCTTTTGAACGGAGTTTTTTTTATGGTGTAAACATAGTCTACATTCCAGAACCTACTGTAGGTTGCGTCATGCAGAAATTTGCCTTATGGTTGCAACAGCCTTAACTCCTGATCACGTGTGTAACGTGATTGTCCCCATTCAACACAAAGAACAAATACTGCAGCCACAGTCCTCGCAGTCAGCATACGTATCTTACAAGTGAAGACACTATTGACAAAGAAGATGCTGCTTCTATAGCAGTTTCTCAAGGCTTGCTGGCTGATTATCATCGTATCACAATCTCTTCACACGCATGCAAAATAGCCGCATACTAACCATACCAACACATAAGACATCATCGTATTCATCGTACACAATCTCGCTATCGCGCTTGTGGAATACTCACCCAGTGACATTAGAAATCTGTTCCTCCATTCACTGTTTGAGTCGCTTGAGAAACTTCTTGCCCTAGCAACTAAACCTTACCCTAGTACAACCATAGTAATGCCGCACATCTATTATTGTGACGTTTTGTTAAGTGACCTAAGTTCTGAACTGTCAGTCAAGTTACAGCGAGTTCAGAATATGTGCGTCAGATACGTGTGCAACATCCGACGATATGATCACATATCACCGTCCTTCGCAAGTCTTTCGTGGCTCCGACTTAAAAACGTAGAACTGTACACTCTTTGTCTTTACTCTTTCGAATTCTGCACACCTCAACACCAAGTTACCCTTCGTCTCGTTTCTCTTATCTATACTCTATCCACGACGTAAATACCAGATCACTTAGCCTATGTGTGGCACGCTAAGTATACCTCTTCATAGAACATCTTGTTATTCATCATCTTTTACAGTATCCACCTCGCGACAATGGAATTCCTTGTCACAAAGTATTAGGGGCTGCAAGAAAATAAACACTTTTAAAAACAGCTTAAAAGATAACCTACTTAGCATTTCACCCCAATCATACTGATTTAAACTATCACGGACTACATTGTTACTTTTTCCTTTAGACATGCATCCTGATAGCGCTTTTCAAAATTGTCTCATAATCTCTTTCTATTATCTAACATTATTTGAAAAATATTAACATTCTACGTATTTTATTTTAGCTTACTTCTGCTACACAATTTGTATTTCAGTGCTCAAATAATAGTTCATAGTATTTTGTTGTTTAATTCGTAAATAACTCTTGTACACATGTAACTCTTATTTAAATCAAATTTTTTATTTCTTTGTAAGTTCATATATATGTCTGTATACTTTTTGCTGGTTGAGTGGAAGAGAAGGCCTTACGGCCTTAACTATGCCAGCTAAAATAAATTGTTGTTATTATTATTACTATTATTATTATTATTATTATTATTATTATTATTATATTATTATTATTATTATTATTATTATTATTATTATTATTGTCATCAGAGACTGTCGGAATTAAACAGTATTCAAAAATAAATTTAGTAAGCTATTCTTACTGGTAAGAGTACAATGCAGTAAACTGAGTATTCTAAATTAATTGTAAATGTTTCGAAATGGTTCCTGTTTCATTTCCATTAAAATCTTACTTATTCAAGCCCGTCTCCCTCCAATAACGTTCATTCATCGTCGTCCCTACACATGTAACATTTCGATAATAAAACCTATAGTACGCCAACACTGCCTTGTCGGTATAAAATATCTTATGGAACAGCAGAATTAAATAAGAGAGAAATTCTCTAATATTTATCACTGTATGAAGTCAAAACGAGTAGTAACCCACCCTGAATACTACCTATGTATAAGTAGGCAGATTGCATTCTAATAAAATATTAGAATTTCTACGTATTTGTGTGTCAGCATTTAACACTTGTCTAGCTATAAAATAGTAATCAATTTTTTACTCGTAAGTATTAATGAAGTGAATAATAATAATAATAATAATAATAATAATAATAATAATAATAATAATAATAATAATAATAATAATAATAATAATATCTTAAATGTAGAAGATGTGAAAACGTTCGCATCTTTTATTGTATCAGTATTTCTACGTTTTCGCGCGTTTGGATATTGTCGTGCGACGTCATAAAAAATGGCCGACAGGCACGACAAGAAGGATAATTTGCCTTGGAAACACTATGGTTTGCTATTTTGAACGAATGTTTCAGGAATCCTGCGAACTGCGATTGGAGTTTTCAAAGCAGGATCTGCGCTCGCGGGACGCCGTGGATTTGCAGGAGGCGCAGCACGGATGTCCTTAGGGAGGCCAGGACTGGTGAGACTTATTACAATGACTGGGATGGCGGGAATAGGGGGGTACTATCTGTGGAAGAACGGTGGTCTGGCGAACAGGGATGAAGACTCCGCGACGCCTGATCCACCTCCCTCTTCATCCACGACGTCAGACCTCCGGTATCCCACAAGATTTCGTTACTTTTACATACCCCCCACACCAGTAGGTTCAATGGCGGTCACAGAACAGTCAACACCACAATCCCCATCACCTTCACCTCCATCTCCACCGCCACCGCCACCGCCACCGCCACCTCAGTCTCCGCCTCCGCCTCCGTCTCCGCCTCCTCCCCGTTCTATCCTGAAAAAGGATAAACAAGAAGAACGGGATCCCGATCGTCCGAAGAAGAAGGTCCAATTTGACCTCTCCCCGAAGTACCGGCACTATTCACCTCGACGATCAGAGGACGAAGATTGCAAACCCCCAGACAAAGAGTCTCTCCGCGAGTTCTATGTCCGAGTTATGGGGGAGGAGTACTTCAGGAGAAAAGAACTCGGATTACCAAGCAGTTCAGAGGAGGAAGAGTAGCCCCAAAGGCAAGAGGAAGAAACAGCGTGAGAAGATCGCCAAAAAACCAGGAAAGAACGCCTGTCCCGGAGACGAAGGTAAGAGATTACGTATCGAACTTAGATAATAATGTACTCCTGCCTCTATCTTGTAGCAGCTTCTGTACTCTGATTACTTAGATCAGCGGCTTCCAGCCTATTGGGTGTCAGGATCCTTAAAGGTTCATATTTTATTTTGAAGGACTCTCTAAAATGTTTAGTATAATTTAGGCCCTCAAACTTGTTCTACTCGTTAAATTTTTGCATGGTGTAGTGAAGTAAGCATCCTTAATAATATGTATGGAAATTAAATTTTAGTTTCAGCTTTAATTATGACCTGAAATCAACATATAAACATAATTTGCGTTGTGCAATGTTTTCTGAGAAAAATGCAAATATATATATATATATAAAACTATAGACAAGTTTAGTTCAACATTAAATTTATTCTCTTGCGAGTACTAAATCGACGTTTTAATTCTAAGAAGAACAGTTGGACGAAGAGCAGTTTCGCTTTAGAAAAGAAAAGTTATGTGATTGAACTGCTACCAACAATCGGCGAAACATACCTAGAAAAGAATAAAGAAGTATATGTGTAGTATTTGTGGACCTAGAAAAGGGGTTTGACAGAGTGGATTGGAATGAACTGATGGCGATCCAAAATAAATAAGTGTGGACTAGAAAGAGAGAAAGCTGTTCAGTAATCTTTATTTGCAACAACGAGTCTCAGTCAGGATAGGAGAAAAAAATGTCAGAAAGAAGTGAAATAGGGAAAGGAATACTTCAAGGGTGCCCTCGAACACCTACCGTGTTCAACATCTACCTGGAGGATTTAGTGAAGAACTGTTTTCAGAACATGGGATGTGTGATAGTAGGAGGAAAAAGAATAAAGTGCAAAAGATTCGGTAATGATATAGCGTTGTTAGCAGGAGAGGAGATGATACTAAAGTGTATGCTACTGGGGTTATATGACAGCTGTGTTAAGTATGAGATGAAGATAGATGCAAACAAGACGAAGACCACGGTCATAGGAAGAAAAATGAAGAAAGTACATTACAGAGTTCTAAATAAGGCAGTAGAGCAATTGGACAGCTTCATATACTTGGGATGTACTATAAGCAGTAACATGAGCTGTTACCAGGAAGTCAAAAGGAGGATAGCAATGGCAAAGGAAGCTTTTAATAGAAAAAAGAGCATCTTCTGCGGACCTGTGAAAAAAAGAATTAAGAAAGAGACTAGTGAAGTGCTTTGTGTGAAGTGGAGTATTGTATGAGCCAGAAACATGGATAGGAAGTAAAGAGAAGGAAATACAAACATTTGAAATGTGGATATGGAGAAAATGGAGTGGACAGACAGACTAAGAAATGAAGCTCTGTTGGATAGAGTGGATGAAGAAATAATGATGCTGAAACTGATCAGGAAGAGACAAATAATTATTTGGATCACCGACTGAGAAGAATTGCCTATTGAAGGGTGCGCTGGAAAGAATGGTGAAAGGGAGAAATGTTCGGGGCAGAAGAAGATATCACATGATTGACGACAGTAAGATAACGGATCATATGAGGAGACAAAGAGGAAGCAGAAAATAGAAAAGATTGGAGAAAGCTGGTTTTGCAGCGAAAGACTTGCTCCTGGGCAGTACACTATGAATAAATGGATTTCTTCTTTAGAGGAAGAACAATTGTTTGCATACATCTGAAGTCTGACTAGTGTAATATGTAGCTAGTTGGCGATGTATGCAATGAAGAGGGAACAATTGCCATCCAGTGAAAACAAGCACCTGTGTGGGAGAAATTCTGACTAATTGACTATTTTTCAATACTTTCCCGACAATAAATTTAGAGGTATCACTGTGATGTCAATCGAACCTCAGTTCTGGGCAGTAGCAACACTAATCTTTCACCTTGCAATTACGGCGGATAACACAGACTGGAATACTGGTAATGATGTTTGAGCAAAAACAGTTTCTGGGTTGAAGGACGGGATATCTTGCTGTTCCGCGAATCGTAAATGTTACGGAATGCAAGCGTTGAGAGATTATACTTGGCAGCAATTCGTGTCACTGAAAAATTGCGGGCGAAATAGGAAGAAGCCACGCTATATTTCAAATAACGATGTAATTTATCAACGATAAAAGTGACTACATTGCTTTAAACAAAGGATTTAATGACTTGAATTGAATTTCTTTGCAGAACAGCAGCACGACAACATACCTGGACAAGATATCTAAACAACTAAATAAAGACATTTCACGTAATTAATGTCACTTACCTGGCTTTAAACAAATAAATTATGTTACAGAATGGCACTTTATATCTTTACAGATGCGCAAGAGGAGATGATTATACCTGGATATGACACCTAACTCCTCAACAAAGACATCCCACCTAATTAGTGTTATTTGACTCGCTTTAAACAAATGATATAATGACTTGAATTGTAATACAGACTGGCATTTCTTTCCTTTACAGAAAGGAGGACAAGAGACATCGTCGTCTGCAACATTTTTGGTGAGTTAATATTTACCATTTCTTACTTGTTTCCAGTGGCACACCTAAAAAGATAACCATGGGAAGCTATTCATATTAGACGAAAATGAAAGCTGTACGCAAAGCGTGGGTAGACTCAGAAGTGCAGACAGCGTCGCTATATGTAATTGGCTGACTGGGAATGTTTACGGCTACTAAATATTGTCCAAAGAAAATTTACATAACTTCGAACATTATCGTAAGTTTGAGCTTTCCAACATCTAAAAATCTAGCCACATAGAAGCTTATTAAAAATAAACTGTTTCAAACATCACACATTTCCCACAATAATACTTGTAGATAAGACTCGTCAAGCATTAAAACCTTTCGCCTTCTTCCTTTTTTTTCTTTCTTTCTCCGTTTCATTATTATTACTATTATTATTATTATTATTATTATTATTATTATTATTATTATTATTATTATTTATTATCATTATTATTATTATTATTATTATTGTTGTTATTATTATTATTATTATTATTATTATTATTATTATTATTATTATTATTATTATTATTATTATTATTTTAATCATCATTTAGGAAGCTTGAGCCCGAGTGGGTGTGCCGCTGTTTGTTTGTAAACACTTTTCTTTTATCAAATATCTCTGTTAGTGTTATGATTCAAGATAAACATGTTGTAACCAGAATACGCACCCATCGCGTTAGTTTCACTTTACCTCACAGACAACACAAGGTTCAATGCCTTGCTCAAACTTAACAAGTTATTTGAGCCGTTCAGAACAAAAGCGGTGTAAGTCAAATCGGATCATGAGGTTGAAATTAAAAATTCTGTACAATACAGCGCGAAGTAGCAATTAATACGTCGTTCTTGCTATCCGCTCACTACTAATACTTTAAATAAAGTGAATATTAATTGCTACTTTGCGCTGTATTTTACAGAATATTTACTTCAACCCTCATTACCCGTTCTTGACTTACACCACTTCTGCTCTGAACGGCTCATTCATTAAATGTTGTGCTCTTGTATCATCTGATCTGGATTTCAGACAATTATAGCTAAGCGAAAATTTTACAAGGGAATTGTCCCACGTCGTGTACTTTGAATTTAATGGAAATGCATATTTAAGCTAATTTTCGTTCGTTAAAAAATGTGGTGATAGTGATTCGTTTCGTTTTTTTTTTCCTAGTTTACGAAATATAATGACTTGAAAATCGATGCTACTTATGCCGCTTCTTGTGCTCACTGTATCACAGCTCTAGTATACTTTTTTTTTCTGGCATGGTATAATAGGAGATGTTAAATATCAGTTTTTTTCGGAAGAAACGTTTTAAGTTAGTTAACAAGAGAATATTATTATTATTATTATTATTATTATTATTATTATTATTATTATTATTATTATTATTATTATTATTATTATTATTATTATAGCTTTTTTTTTCCATCACTCTCTATACAAATGTAACAAAAACTAATACATATTTAACCTATAAATATCCTCTGTTTACAATAATAATAATAATAATAATAATAATAATAATAATAATAATAATAATAATAATAATAATAATAATAAGTATAGCTCTTGTATTTTTTTATTTAAAGGTCATTTTGTTCAACCTTGTCCTTTTTTTTATTAAAACAGATACAGAACAAAGACTTCATAAAATTATTTCAGAGATAGCTTAAACCCAAATAAAGATGTCATTCTACAAGACAATTCTACAAAAAGCATTATGATAACAAGCATTCTGAAAATTAAATTTTTGATCTTAAATACTTTGTAAAGAATTCTCAACACAGCATTCCAAAGTGAATTCCGAGACATCAGTAAATCAATATTCTCTCTTCAAACTCAATTTTACATATCTAATCGTCTTAGAAAGATCATAAATTTTACACTAAACATAATATCAATAATATCTTATCTTTCTTACAACATTATCTCAAACATTATGTAAACTAAAACAGTTTCAAAAAGTGATCTTAAAATTTCGCCACGCAACACAATATGTGAAACTTAATTCCTACAAGTTCAGAATTCTTTAAACTGTGTTGCAAGAGCATACTACATTGCTATCCTAGATGACCAACGCAATCTGAGAGTGTAATTATTTCGAAACTTATCGTCAATAACCTCAGTTAACTTCAGGGCTTGGACTTTTCACTCTAATTCATCTTCAGAGTCAATATATACCATGTAGTTTCAATAGTTAACATAATTAACGTTCTATGCTATTAACTATAAAACTAAAATTACATAAAAAATCATACAGTAATTCCTGGCTTATCATTATAGCTACATTACGAGAAACTGTGATGTTGAATGAATAAGTTATAAACTTACATTATTTTTCAAACTGAGAATAACTGAAATTAAGTTAATCTGTAACCTCAAAATTCCCCTTATTTCACTAATAACAACATATTTACATACATTTAAATACTAAATATAAGTTGAAGTAAAATGTACACTAAATAATGTTCAGTGTTGGTTTAATATTATTCATGAGCGAGCATGCAATGGTTAGAGAACAATGCACCGAGGGGAACACGTTTGTAATTCCTGAATTAATCTAAACTGAGTGAACTATTCAGTTGTAATAGTTGGAGTTCTTTTAAAATTTGGGATGATTTGTCGTCCTTCATTTCCAACTTGGCTACCTCTTCTTTCAACATATGTAAAAATTCTTCCATTTTGTGCAAGCACTTTGCCAACTGGTAGTGCAGGAATCCTGAAGCAAGCCAAACAGTTACAAATTTATTTCGTTTTGTTGGTGGGTCTAATACCAATAATGTTTGGAACCAATCTTGTAGTTGCGAATCTGGCCATACTTTTACTAGTAAAACTTTTGCTCCTTCCCATATGGTTTTCGCTGCACCACAGTTTGTGACACGATGTTTCAGTGTGTCTAACCACCCACACTTTTTGCATGCAGGGGAGTCTGTTAAATTATGGCGATGTCTCTTTTCTTCCGTCGGTATAATCTGGTTGAGATAGCAATATACTGTTGTCTTCCATGCGGTAGGGATGTTCGCCATATGCAAATTGCGCCATATATTTCCCCATCTTTGGTTTGGCAACTTTTCCACGATACGTGGCGTTTGCACGGCTTTCTTCATGAGGTAAGTGTAGATAGTCTTCGTGTTTTGATTCTTTTCATTCGTGACTGTTGTTGGTGGATACGACTCTATTATTTCCAAAATCATTTTCAGCGAGTTCGGTAAGGTGGTAGTTTTACTGCATAGTAGTGAAATGTGGTCTTGCCAGAATTTGTTGTCCATGGGATCGCTTTCATCGTGTTTCGCGCGAAGAATATTCCGTGTCAAAAGGGCCTGACTTTTCTCTTTTATTGCCGTCAGCTGTAAACCTCCTTTCGTTATTGGTAGATGTAACTGTGTTTTCGGAAGCTTGTAAAAATATTCTTTCCAGACATAGAAGCTGATTGCTCTGTCTAGCACTGTGGAGTATTTGGATGGAAGAGGCAAAATCTGTGCTAGATACCACAATTTAGACAGGCAAAATACGTTTATGTGCCATATCCTCTCAAGGAGACAGGTTTCTATGTTTATGCTGAAACATTGTTGCTCGAGTTCTTGCAGACGTAATGGACCAATTGATGTCAATAATTTCTTTGAAGGATGCACATACTGTCAATCCTAAAATCTTTGCTTTTCTTTTTATAGGGATATGATTTACAGTGTGTGTAACAGGCCAATTGCCTAATGGTACTAATGATGACTTTTGTACATTTATTTGTGCACAGGATGCCATACTATATGTTTGTAGAATCTGTGGTAATTTTGTACACTCGTCTTCATCTCGGAGTAGGATTACAACATCGTCTGCATAAGCCCGGATCGTGAACATGTTGCACGTGGCTCGTCCAGCTTGTAAGATGTTATGTGACATTCGAATAAGTGGTTCTATACCAATAGCGAACAGGCACATTGACAGAGGGCATCCTTGTCGAACCGATGATGCAATTGGGATATGTTTCGTAAAGAAACCGTTCACTTGAATTTTGGAGTATGCACTATCATACAAGCTACTTACAGCATTAACAAATTTTTCTGGTATACAGAAGTGTTTCACAACTCGTTGTAGATAGAGATGGTTCATTCTATCAAAAGCCTTATTAAAATCTATTGATAACAGTGCTGCTTTTTCATCCGGGCATTCTTCATAATATAAAATTGAATCACGAATGGTGGCAAGGTTGTGAATTATTGATTTGCCCGGTACACTGCAAGTTTGGCCTATTTCAATAATATCCCGAAAAGTTGTTTTTACTCTGCACGCTAGTACCTTCATAAATAACTTATAATCTGTGTTCAAGAGTGTAATTGGACGATATTCCGACACCGTACGTGGATTTGTAACCTTCGGGAAAAGTATTACAATCCCATCACTGAACCCCTCGACTACAACCCCTTTATCAAAAATGTAATTGAATAAGTCCACTAATGTGTCTTTAATTTTGCATTTTGTACAATTGATATGTAAGTGCATCAGGTCCAGGGGCAGAATTCTTGGGTGCATTTTCTATTGCCCTAAGAATTTCTTCTTCTGTAAATGGTAACTGAAGATCGTGTTGCTGCTGCAGATTCAAGTGTCTATTCGCGTGCTTAAGTAAAGTGTCTGTTTCCGTTGTAGACGTGGGAGATGCAGAATAAAGGACTCTGAAGAAAGTTTCAATTTCTTTAATACAATCTGAGTTAGATGTTAATTGTGTTCCTTCCGTTGTTTGGAGGTGGGATATATATTTAGTCCTAGCGTTGCGTTTTTCCTTTACAAGATGGTAAAGGGCACATCTTTCATCTTCGCTTACTGTCGGCGTTCTCGCACGTATCTTTACACCGTCCATGAATTTTTGTTGAAGAGCACAAATCGTCGATTTGATGTTCAGATTTTCTTGCCACTTATTACCACCCGCCTGTTGTACCGCATACAATTCATTTAACAGCTGATAATAAAAATTCAGAGTTTCTCTATTTGCTTCGGCTCGAATGATACCTGCTTGTTGAAAATAAGTTTTTATTCCAGGTTTTATAATGTTTACCCACTTTTGCATGATGTTGAGTTTGGACTTATTGGCTTTGCTTATTAATTTTTCAAAATGTTGAGAAAATTGTTCACTAATTTCAGGAATGTGTAGTAAAGTGTTGTTCAGATTCCAAGAGCCCTTACCATATATGGGAAGAATAATATCAGTCTGAAGTCAGAGGAGGACACAGTCATGGTCAGAAAATGGCGTGGGAAAAACTTGTATACGGTAAATACATTTACTGTGTGTTCGAGTGATATAGAAACGATCTAATCGCGATGCTCCATTTTGTAGGCGAAAGGTATATTCGACTCTATTACCATGGAGAAGCTCCCACATATCTACTAAATGTAAGTCTTGTGTTAGGTATGCTAAAACCGGAGATGGATTATACTGCCCCGTTTGATCTTTCGCGTGAAGCACGCAGTTCCAGTCCCCACCTATCAATAGACAGTCATATCTGTGACGGAGGAAGAAAGAGAGTTCCTTACTTAGAAAACTTTCTCTCTATTGGCGATGATTAGTTCCAGAAGGGAGATATACATTTAGTATCTGAATGTTATTAATCTTCATGGATATCACTCGTCCGCTTGGATGTTTTCACGGCCTACTTGATTGGAAGGCCACCGCGCTGTAATTGCGGCAACGCAGCTTGGGAGCTCAGATTTGTGGCAGATTGGGAAATCCTTACAGAAGTTATCACTGTCATCAGTAATATTAATTCTTTGTCATTTCAGACATGTTGATATTTTAACGAAAGGTATATGTAATTTAATTTTGTGGAACAAGGATCACATGAGGATGACAATCTTAGTATATGCGTTTCAGATGTCTGCCACTGTGACAAACCAGTGTTCGATATTCGTAAACAAATTTTATCTACCGTAACAAACTACTCAACAATTACGCCTACCGTAAAATTTAAAATGATCTTGCAAGTATTAGCAGTTCTGGCAAGAAGGGAAAATTAGAAACATGTGTAGAATTCCATGATATATTGCAAAACCCTTACTTTCTTACTTACAAATGGCTTTTAAGGAACCCGGAGGTTCATTGCCGCCCTCACAAAAGCCCACCATCGGTCCCTATCCTGTGCAAGATTAATCCAGTCTCTATCATATCATAGCTCCTTCAAATCCCTTTTTATTATATCCTCCAATCTACGTCTCCCAAAGTTTTTCTCCCCCCGGCCTCCCAACTAACACACTATATGCATTTATGGATTCGCCCATACGTGCTACATGTCCTGCCTATCTCAAACATCTGGATTTAATGTTCCTAATTATGTCAGGTGAAGAATACAATGCGTGCAGTTCCACGTTGCGTATCTTTCTCCATTATCCTGTAGCTTCATCCCTATTATCCCCAAATAATTTCCTAAGCATCTTATTCTCGAACACCCTTAACCTCCGTTTCTCTCTCAAAATGAGAGTCCAAGTTTCACAACCATACAGAACAACCGGTAATATAACTGTCTTATAAATTCTAACTTTCAGGTTTTTGAGAGCAGACTGGATGATAAAAGCTTCTCAATCAACCGAATAATAGCAGGCATTTTCCATACTTATTCTATGTTTAATTTCCTCTCGAGTGTCATTTATATTTGTTACTTTTGCTCCAAGATATTTGAATTTTTTCATCTCTTCGAAGGATAAATTTCCAATTATTATATTTTCATTTCGTACAATATTCATATACTTCGTCTATTCGGGATAGATTTTCAAACCTATCTCTTTACTTGCTTCAAGTAAAATTTCCGTGTTTTCTATAATAGTTTGTGGATCTTCTCCTACCTAACATATTCACGTCATCTGCATAGGCAAGCAGTTGATGTAACCCGTTCAATTCTAAACCCTTTCTGTTATCCTGGACTTTCCTAATGGCATATTCTAGAGCAAAGTTAAGAAGTAAAGGTGATAGTGCATCTCCTTGCTTTAGTCGTCAGTGAACTGGAAAAGAATCCGACAGAAACTGACCTATACGGACTCTGCTGTACGTTTCACTGAGACATATTTTAATTAATCTAACTAGTTTCTTGGGAATACCGAATTCAATAAGAATATTATATAAAACTTCTCTCTTAACCGAGTCATGTGCCTTTTTGAAATATATGAATAAGTGATGTATTGTACCCTTATACTCTCATTTTTTCTACAATATCTGTCGAATACAAAAAATCTGGTCAATTATAATCGACCTATTACTCCTAAAAACCTTACTGATGCTCACCAATAATTTAATCTAAATAAGGAGTTAATCTTCTCAAAAGAATATTGGACAACATTTTATACGACGTCAACAAAAGTGATATTCCTCGAAAGTTACTGCAGTTAGTCTTTTCCCCTTTCATAAAAGGTACAATTATGGACTCATTCCATTATTCTGATACAATTTCTTTTTCCTAAATAGCAAATACAAGCTTATAAATTTCGCTAGATAATGTGCTTTCATACTTTTGTATTAATTCTGCTGGAAGATGATCGATAGCTGGAGACTCGTACTTTTTCAGATTTTCTATCACAATTTCGACTTCAGATAGTGTGAGTTCGAGTGTAAATGGCTCAGCAGGTTGTATTTGAATTTCTATTTGGCCTAAGTATATTTAGTAGTTGCCCAACATATTTTTTCGACCTGTTCAGGATTGAATGAGTGTCCGAACCCTATTGAATAAAAATGTAAGAATTACGGATAATTTTTTTTAATACAATAATGCGATGTTTGCAAGTTCAGTCTGCAGGCCTGCCCTGAGAAGATTTAGACAATAAAAAAGCTTGTGATACCTCAATGCTGTATTATTATTATTATTATTATTATTATTATTATTATTATTATTATTATTATTATTATTATTATTATTATTATTATTATTATTATTATTATAGTTTGTAAAGTTCATAACAAAACTATTTCGGACAATAAGAATGAAGCCTAACATTAGAGTGCCTACATGCCGTTAAAAACTTAATTATTTCCTTAATTGTGAGATATTAAGTGGGCTATCTGCTGGAATCGTCTTTTAATTTGCACACTGATACAACATGGTTAATGTTTTATGAATACGTATCCAACAAAATTTAAGAATCTACTTTTATTTCATGATAGAATTTAAAACATTTAAATTCAAGCAGACTATAATGTGACAGATGTCGGCCCCCAAAAATGCATTGTAGCGGTGTTGCCACATTCAGTGCGGTGGCCTTTCATCAAGTAGGCCGTGGGATGTTTTTCGATGGCATCAATCGTAAGTCCACAACGATACGTACCACGATTTTCATCACCAGTGTTAACAACATAATCGTACTGCGGTCCAATGAAATCAAAGTTTTCGGTATTCACTTCCTGCAACAATAGAATATCTATACTATTTTGTCTTATGAATGCATTGAGTAACGACTGTTTATTTTTACTTTGTAAACAATTTATGTTTAATGTTGCATAATTTCGTAGTAGCACCATATATTGAATTAAATAAAGTAGTGCAAGTACTGACTTGCAGTACGATATGGATATACCCGTCTGCATATTCTACGTCCCAAAATTATTTATGGCTAACCGTTGTTAAGGGATTCTTCAGCCTTAATCTTTTTATCCTCCTTCGGAAGAGATTTTCCATCAGGACCGTCCTTCTTACTGCCATCTTTGGTGCGACCGTAGATTGCGTAGGGGTGAAGTCGTGGACTGTTCTTGACCTTATTGCTAGGATACGTGGTTGATATGTTCTTTTCGCTGGCGCTGCTGCCAGACGCCGCCCCATCTTCGCGACTTCTCAGACGTGGGTCCCGTGTAAACTCATTTTGCGCCATAGGTTTAAGTTTCTTAGCGGTGTTTCGGTAGTTTCGGTAGTTGCCCTATTTTGTTTTCTTCGAGGTCGAGTGTGCATTCCCCAAGATGCAGAGGTGTTTTTATTCCAGATGAAATATTCGTTATTTCCACGTCATCGGCGATAACTGCAAGTTGTTCCATATCCTGTGCACGATCAGCTGCATCATTTGCTGTATACTCTGTGGTGTCCATGATATTTTGTTCATCTTCGGTAGTCACTGTTTTTGTTGCCTCAATTTCTGATGCGGTGTCAGTTTCCTCTTCTACAGGTGCGTCACGTTCCTTGGGTCGTTCCTTCGTTTGCTCCTCGCGTTGCTGTACGACTGTTCCCGAAACAATGTCACTTAATAACAGTTGTCGTGGTTTAACATTAACATTAAAGGTAGTTTTTCTCTGAGGGCAATCTTCTTTCTTATGATTAGGCTCATGGCACACATAGCACAAAATTGGTTGTCCTACATACGTGATGTGTGCGTTATATCCAGCAATGGCTATCGATCCTGGAATATGCTTCTTGATTTCCATTTTTTACCGCACGAACGCCATTGTTGACTGGGAAAGGGTAAGCTGTGCTCCACTGTTCTTGTCGCACTGAATGAACTACACCATACGTGTTTAACACTGTTTGAATTAATGAACTCGGCACCTCCGGGGGTAAATTAAACACTCGGACAGTTACGGACGGAACATCTGCCTTGCTTACTTTCACTTGCGTTTGTTCAACATTATTGTATTTGAAATCCGTTGTACCTTCATGTTTGTGTATCAGTTTTTCGTATATCGTGGGCGATATCACTTTTATATATGACTTTTCTTGTGTTTTTAATTGCAACATTTCTACCTGTTCCGCGTTTAAGTTGAGAGTTTGTTGTATCCAAAGATGTACATCCACTGCCATAGAACGAGTAGCACTACTGTCAAATTGTACTTTAATTGTATTTAGACGTCGAATTGTAGACATGTTTGGTTTTCCTGTTGTCACTTTTCTTTACTACGAAGAAGAGAAAAAGACTAAAAAACACGCGAAAGTATTCGTCGAATGTAAACACTGCACGAAAATACTCCGGCGTAATGCAACACTAGTCTATAGTATACACACACTCCGCGGTCACAAACTCACTAGATATCCGCTCCCGTAACCTCGACCGTGCTCTGCCGTGGTTGAAGCGAGACTCTAGCATCAAATTGTGTCTTTCTGGATCGATCACAATTTTTGATTCTATACAGTAGATCACACTTTTACTAGGCAAACTACAAAATTATAATGCTAGGAACATACCATTGAGACTAATTCAGTTCTATCTAACCACAGATTACAAAAGGTACAAATTTCAAAACGTGAATATAATAATTAAGAACATTCTATTCAGCTAAGAGGGCAATTAAATTTTTTGTACATCAGCATTATGAACAGTCTTCATAATCGTGCATAATACGCCACATTATCACAATAGTGCCATATAAATACTATCATGACAACAAACGCACACTTCTGTGCCAAGAAATCTCTTCTCCTCTAGCTGCCACTAGAGTGCACTGAAATTAATGTGTGAATGACAACATACTTACTGGAAGCTAAGCTCATGCATTTGCTTTGTTTCCTTGAACGTAGTTAGCACATACGTATGTTCTAGAATTTTTTAAAGGTTATGAGGTACTTTGTCTGAAACTACATTAACAACTTCGTCATAGCTAACCGTTTAATAAGGAAACATGATAAAAAATTGAAACATATTTTTTGTAAACTCAATGTTTTACGGTAAAACCATGACCACGTAACCAAAAAGAACAAATGTTGCCAATGATAAGGGAAAACATATTTCCCAGCAACTCTCACCTCACCTCCATACATGAAATGGACGAAGGGGAAATTAGCTTTATATAAATATATATTATTATATAAACATTCAGATTTCTGCATAATGTTAACTAAATAAAAAGAGACAAGCAATATCAAAAGAAAAACTTTAATTCAAGCAGAAAAAGAATAGGAAAATTTGTTGCAAATGCTACATGGGATGTTAAAGAGGGAGGATGGCTTTAATATGGTGGAAATCCAGTGAATTAAAAATAATGTTTTTGCTGTAAAATACACTTTGACATGTGAGAAATGTATATTACATGGAATGTAATACGGATTTGTGCCTTTGCTAGCTGCTGCAACGCTATTTTTAAGCTCTGGTGCACAAGGTTTTCAAGGGGCAAGGACGTTTACAATGTGGTGGAAAACCAGTAAATTTTTGAGAGAGAAATGTTTTCTTTAAAATAATTTTCGAAATTTGAAAAATTCATCAGACAAAATTTTTATGAACACTTGCGGCTCTTTTAGGAGTCATTTTTAAAGCTCTGGTGCACAGGGTAAACGACAATAAACTTGGATTGCAATTTCTGTAACTTTAATTTGTTGTTTTATTCTCACACAAAAGAGTTAATATCTTTATATCTTCCGAACTATTAATGCTACATAATTCATGATATGCGAAACACACATTCTTAGGCTGTTAGGAAACTTTTCCGTGTTGTCATTTTGTTGTCTTTGAAAAATATCCTCTAATGTTTCTATAAAAGTATCTCTAAAATTGATTCTTAAGATATGTTCTTTATTTCAATATTTTGAAAGCGAATATTCAAAAGTGTGCTATAGACCTTTTAAAGAATGTGCGTTTAGAGTAAACTGGCAGAGAGGTTTTGAATTTATCTTAATATTGGCTGAGATATATTCACTGTGGTGATCTACATTGCCCTGGTACTTCATTCTTTTCCAAGACTTCTGACCCAATTATTTTGACTAATCTCGAATTTCAGTTGTTGCGGCAATTATATTTCTACATATAAAAATGAAAAATGACCGTCTGATAGAACAAATTTCAAATTATACAACCCTTTCCCGTAAACATAATATTTACATGTAAGCAGGTCACTGTCAGCTCGTGTATGGGTGGCGGCAGGTTGTATCGGTTTATGTGTGCATTATAAACAAATCCCGTTCCATTACTTACTTACTTACAAATGGCTTTTAAGGAACCCGAAGGTTCATTGCCGCCCTCACATAAGCCCGCCAGCGGTCCCTATCCTGTGCAAGATTAATCCAGTCTCTATCATCATACCCCACCTCCCTCAAATCCATTTTAATATTATCCTCCCATCTACGTCTCGGCCTCCCTAAAGGTCTTTTTCCCTCCGGTCTCCCAACTAACACTCTATATGCATTTCTGGATTCGCCCATACGTGCTACATGCCCTGCCCATCTCAAACGTCTGGATTTAATGTTCCTAATTATGTCAGGTGAAGAATACAATGCGTGCAGTTCTGTGTTGTGTAACTTTCTCCATTCTCCTGTAACTTCATCCCGCTTAGCCCCAAATATTTTCCTTAGCACCTTATTCTCAAACACCCTGAACCTATGTTCCTCTCTCTGAGTGAGAGTCCAAGTTTCACAACCATACAGAAGAACCGGTAATATAACTGTTTTATAAATTCTAACTTTCAGATTTTTGGACAGCAGACTGGATGATAAGAGCTTCTCAACCGAATAATAACACGCATTTCCCATATTTATTCTGCGTTTAATTTCCTCCCGAGTGTCATTTATATTTGTTACTGTTGCTCCAAGATATTTGAATTTTTCCACCTCTTCGAAGGATAAATCTCCAATTTTTATATTTCCATTTCGTACAATATTCTGGTCACGAGACATAATCATATACTTTGTCTTTTCGGGATTTACTTCCAAACCGATCGCTCTACTTGCTTCAAGTAAAATTTCCGTGTTTTCCCTAATCGTTTGTGTATTTTCTCCTAACATATTCACGTCATCCGCATAGACAAGAAGCTGATGTAACCCGTTCAATTCCAAACCCTGCCTGTTATCCTGAACTTTCCTAATGGCATATTCTAGAGCGAAGTTAAAAAGTAAAGGTGATAGTGCATCTCCCTGCTTTAGCCCGCAGTGAATTGGAAAAGCATAGGATAGAAACTGACCTATACGGACTCTGCTGTATGTTTCACTGAGACATATTTTAATTAATCGAACTAGTTTCTTGGGAATACCAAATTCAATAAGAATATCATATAATACTTCCCTCTTAACAGAGTCATAAGCCTTTTTGAAATCTATGAATAACTGATGTACTGTACCCTTATACTCCCATTTTTTCTCCATTATCTGTCGAATACAAAAAAATCTGATCAATAGTCGATCTATTACGCCGAAAACCGCACTGATGATCCCCAATAATTTCATCTACGTACGGAGTTAATCTTCTCAAAAGAATATTGGACAAAATTTTGTACGACGTCAACAAAAGTGATATTCCTCGAAAGTTACCACAGTTGGTTTTGTCCCCCTTTTTAAAAATAGGTACAATTATGGACTCCTTCCATTGTTCTGGTACAATTTCCTTTTCCCAAATAGCAAGTACAAGTTTATAAATTTCGCTATATAATGCACTCCCACCCTCTTGTATTAATTCTGTTGGAATTTGATCGATACCTGGAGACTTGTACTTTTTCAGATTTTCTATCGCAATTTCGACTTCTGAAAGCGTGGGTTCGGGTATAAATGGCTCAGCAGTTTGTATTTCAATTTCGTCCCGATCATTTCTATTTGGCCTATGTACATTTAGTAGTTGCGCAAAATAGTTTTTCCATCTGTTTAGGATTGATGGAGAGTCTGCAAGCAAGTCACCATTCTCATCCTTGATCACGTTTACCCTTGGCTGATATCCGTTCTTAAATTCCTTTATACCCTTATATAAATCTCGAATGTTTTTATTCTTACTATTTGTTTCTACCTCATTCAGTTTTTCCTTCAAGTAACCTCTCTTTTTATTCCTAAGTGTACGACTTGCTTCCCGTCTTTCATTGAAATAATTATCTCTCTTCTCCTCAACTGGATCCTGTAAGAATTTCAATTTTGCCTGTTTCCTTCTTTCTACTACCATGCAACAATCTTCATCAAACCACGGTTTCTTTTTCTTAGTTTCATAATAACCTATGCTCTGCTCAGCTGCAATTTTGATACTATCTCTGATATTTTCCCACACGCTATTAACATCTAATTCTTTCTCAACTTCGTCGGAACTTTCTAAAGTGGCAAACCTATTCGAAATTTCGACCTGATAATTTTGCTTAGCTTCCTCGTCCTTTAATTTCAAAATATTGAATTTAGTAATATTAACTTGTTGCTCTACTCGCTTGGCTACTGATAATCTTTCTCTTAATTCTCCAATCACCAAATAATGGTCAGAATTACAGTCTGCACCCCTGAAAGTTCGAATATCTACTATACTAGTATGTCTCCGTTTATCTATCAAGATGTGATCTATTTGGTTGTGTGTCAATCCATCTGGAGAAGTCCAAGTATATTTATGTATATCCTTATGGGGGAATGTTGTACTTTTGACAATTAAATTTTTCGATGTGGCAAAGTTGACTAATCTAACTCCATTGTCACTACTAATTGCGTGTAGGCTCTCTTTTCCAATAGTTGGTCTAAAAATATCCTCCCGTCCTACTTTAGCATTGAAATCCCCCAATAAAATTTTCATGTGATATCTAGGGAACTGATCAAAAGTATGTTCCAATTCCTCATAGAAGCTATTCTTTATATGGTCGTCTTTCTCTTCTGTAGGGGCGTGAGCATTTATAACTATGATGTCGCACCATCTACCCTTAAGTACTAAATATGATAACCTGTCACTGATAAATTCGACCTTTTTTACTGCTGATTTTATTCTTTTATGAACAAAGAATCCTGTTCCTAATTGGTGATTATTGTTTCCTTCCCCATAATACAACAAGTAATCTCCTATTTGTGATATGCCATTCCCATCTAACCTAACCTCTTGTACTCCTACGAAGTCTATTCTATATCTAGCTAGTTCTTTTGCTACTAATGTTACCCCTCCTGTTCTATAAAGACTAGTTACGTTCCAAGTGCCAAATCTCAAATCCTTATTCCTTTGCTGTGGTCGTGCCAGAGAATCAGTCCTATTCCGAGGCTTATTATAGGGATACGTAACAAGCTGTTTTTTACGGTGATGGGTTGTTAGCCCTTCGCCCAACCCCCAAGCTGGAGGACCACCCCTTATCGGCTGTCCACGACTGCTTATTCAATATATTCGCAGCTACCCTCCATATCTGGAGGCCGTCTCCTCTATCCGCAACCTGAGGATGCGCCATGCCGTGGTGATAGGGACCCACAATACATGGAATCCCGTTCCATAAGTGAATTAAAGTATTAAATGTTTATGTCAGTATAAGTCATTCTTTAAGAATATCAATTCCGTTCTGGAGGGGACGGAGATGAGAATCACTACTCAAAAGTGGATATTAAAAAATATATATTATTAAACACACAGTATGGTGAGTGTGTAAATTTTTTTGGAAATCACAACGCAGTTAAACTTTAAAATTATAACAGGAATTTTATTATTTTAGTAAAAATATTATATTTTTATTTTGTGTAATTGGAAAGGATGAACTATCTGATTATGGCTCCTAAGCTGTTTCATTGTAAAAAACAATAGAAAGCCGGAACAATTTATACTAATGGTGGTAGTAGTAGTAGTAGTAAACGTACCAGTGGCAGTAGTAGCAGCAGTAGTAGTAGTAGTAGGCGTACCAGTGGCAGTAGTAGTAGTAGCAGTAATAGTAGTACTAGTAATAGCACTAGTAGTAGTAGTAGTAGTAGTAGTAGTAGTGGTAGTAGTGGTAGTAGTGGTGGTAGTAGTAGTAGTAGTAGTAGTGGTGGTGGTAGTAGTAGTGGTGGTAGCAGTAGTAGTGGTGGTAGTAGTAGTGGTAGTAGTCGTAGTAGTAGTAATACTACTAGTAGTAGTAGTAGTAGTGGTAGTACTAGTAGCAGTAGTAGTAGTAGTAGTAGTGGTAGTGGTGGTAGTAGTACTAGTAGCAGTAGCAGTAGTAGTAGCAGTGGTGGTAGTAGTAGTAGTAGCAGTAGTAGTAGTAGTGGTAGTGGTGGTAGTAGTACTAGTAGCAGTAGCAGTAGTAGTGGTAGTGGTGGTGGTAGTAGTAGTAGTAGTAGTAGTAGTAGTAGTAGTCCTCCTTTATCTTCCATCTATCCCATTCCTGATAACTATGTATTACTTGTCTACATTAGTCTTATAAGAATCTTTATGGAATGAGATTCTGTCAAAATGACTTATCGGTATTTAAGAAAGAACAACAAATATTTAAACATATGAATAATAATTCATTGAATTAAATAATGTGTTGATAACGTTTTCGCCTATTTGGCATCTTCAGGCATATGTGTTGTGCGACCGTCACTTAGGTCGCACTGATTGCTAGCCGGATGGCTACTGCGTTCTACTTCTGCTCATTCTCGTCAGGATTTCTGACACCACCATTGTTCACAACAATGGAAAACTATTTTTCGGGAATAACTGGAGCTCTCAGGATACTATAGGAAACTACATGGCTACTAAACTAAGTCTGAAAATGATTGAGTTATTGTACACTACTTGATTTATTCTATACTTACAAAAATATACAAAGTTACTTACAAGGTAATTCATCAGATGACGCCATGCCGCTCAGATTCACGCTCTCTGCCAGTCTTCACCAACTAACTGCCGCATCTCCTTTCCAACACTTTTTATGTTTCGTTACCCGTTTCCCGCCCGGGGTACCGACCACGCCATCCACCAAGTGAGATGGTCTTAAAACACTTTTGACTTCACGTACTTACAAATATCGTCTTAATTAATCATTTCTTATAGGGTAGTTGCACTAGTGAATGACCAATTAAGCACCTTGATAAGAATGTATGAAGGATAGGCATTCGACATAACTATTATGCTTCGCTGATTCCTGAAGACTCGCACTACTCATTTAATGAGTGAATTTTAATTTTTCTCTCATATTGGTTAAAGTTATGGCATCATATTTTTATGATTTAAAAATCACTAGTGAATGACCATATTGTTCTAGTAGTTGACCAGATGAGCACTAGTGAATGACCCCATGTGACAAATGATGAATAATTGGAACAGACTGTGTTTTGGGGCTCTATATGCAATGATATATCATTGTTTATATATTATGTGGTTACTATTATGGTTTTCGTTCTAGTAATATTAAATTTAAGAACTGGAAAAAAATATAAATTTCTAGAGAAATTCTTTAATATTCAAGAATACTTTACACACATTAATTATAACTAGGCCTTTTTACCGGTTTGATTTTCCATTACAAATTTGTTTTGTAATTACTCGCAAGAGGCTACATTGTAAGAATAATGTACTAAATGTATATAAATAATTTCTTTTGATAGGCTACCTATACCAAAATTAAACTGTTCAATTACACCTAGTTTTAATTTAGAAATTTATTTCAAGCACTGAATAAATAATTATGTATTTTTATGCTATGTAAGCACAATGTTACGATATTTCTACTATTTTGGTTAATATCATTTGGCCACTTCTAAGTATCCAGTCAACATCTTTCCACAACTTTCACTTCTAATTCTATTTTATTCGTTTCCATCACTGCCCCTGAAAAATATGTTCCTTTATATTTCACAATAACGCACTAGTTTTTGCGATAGATAACTTCTTCTAATGTAGTGTTAGCACTAGGTTAAGAACTAGGCCCATACATTACTTTCGAAAAGTCAATGTTTTCTGAATCAGTGTCAGATAAAAGTCAATTTCTGTTTCGCTCTCAGATAGTTGTTTTCTTTTTTGTTTGTTTAAGAGTTCTCTTCTTTGTAGTTTCTTTCTCTTTTTTCCTTTGCCTATCTATCTTCTTTACGTTGTTTCTTCACGTTTTACTTCTCTCCTTTTATTTTTCTTTTATCATATTCTTTCCACTTTCTCACACAGTTTTTTGGTGTTACATTATTCGATGGTCCTGTAGTATTTAGTTCATTAATACAACTTCCATCAACATCATTGCTTGGACTAATACTTTGGATCCCATTTCCAATCTCCGTATTACTATCAACACTTTCACTTTCAAATGGTTCTGCAACAATCATATCGTTAATAATACTTCTTTGTCAATCATTACTTGGAATAATACTCTGGATTTTATTTCCAGTAATCCTATTACTTTCAACACATCCATCCTCCACATTATTTCCATCACAATATTCTTCAAAATTCACTGCAGCATTTCTATGAGAACCCATAGATTTACCATTAGGAACCAAAAAATTGACCTGAGTATCTTCTACTATTGCATTATGTCTCTGAATTTGTACAAATCCTTGAGTATTTGGAACCAGAGGATTGCTCTGGAAATCATCCAGAGCTCTGAATATAACTTCTGTATTATTTATTGTCACAATCGGATGTCTTTTAAAAAAATCCAGCCATTTTTACCTTGTGCGACCACCATTAAATGGGTTATTTCGTTTCATAACTTTCATAATCTTCTGAACTGCGTCTTTAACTTCGTCGGGATGCATGACAAATCCCAATTTGGCTTCACCAGTAATCCAATTTTCGAACCGGCCTTCCTCTTCTTTCGTTAATGTAGTTGTGGAACCCATTTTTCGCTCCAATGATACTTTTCAATGTAATTTATTTATTAAACTAGATTTTGGAATTGTTATATAATTTGCTAGCCGTATTGGCATTCATTTGATTGCTACGTATTCCTTCTACAGCTACATAGAGAACTCCTTCGCTACATTGAAAACTTCTGTATACTTTCTTCTTTTCATTTCCTTCATGCGTCATTTTGGACTGACTTGCAGAAAAATAAATTTAAAGAATTTCAATTGTTAATTTAAACTCATTTGAATATGAACCAGTAAATGTCTCTAGCCTCCAGTGAATGACCACTCAACTTTGAACCATGGTCATTTACTGGTACAAGTTCGTTTTTCGGTCATTCACTACCACATACATATGAAACAACAGTCACAGACTTTGAATTTCGTGCTTAGAAATAAAAATAACGCATATGACGATATCACCAGTAAATGACCAAAATAGTCATTCATTGGAGAAGACCCATTATTCAGATCTAGTGAATGACCACCCACGTTATTTATGCAGCTTTGATGTTAGAATTAAATTTTTTATAGAAATCATTATTTAAATACCTATATAATTAATTTCTTGCTTAATATCTACGAAAAATAACAAATGATTGCATTAAAGGGCTGCTATACGAATCGTTGTCATTAGTCTTACCTTATTACGAGTGCAAGCAGAATTACAAATTTGATGCACACTTGAAAAAACTGCCAAATTTTATACACAAATACGTGATTCTGACTGGCCACTGACAGAGAATATTTCAAAACATTGCTGATCTTCTGTAATTCGGAGTTTCAGTGTCAAAGTCGAAGTGTTTTGTAAACTTTTTGAATTTCGAATAATAAAACCCAGATTTGTTTTTAGTATCCTCTCCTGTTCTTCTCCCATTTCCACTGTACGTCTCGTAATTACATTTTTGTCCTCGAATTCTCCTTGTATGTCCCCATTCTCCTTCTACTAATCTTGTTCTCCTTGCATCCTCCTATTCTCCTCGTGCTTTCCCTATTTTCCTCGCATTCCCCCTAATCTTTCCGTAATCTCCTTGTTTGCCTCGTAATCCCATTGTTCTATTTGAATTCCCCATATTCTCCTTGTATTTCCACTGTTCTCCTAGGATTCCCCTTGTTCTCTTTGCATTCCCCATGTTATTCTTGTGTACCGGATATATTTAAATAGATGATAATAAAGATAATAATAATAATAATAATAATAATAATAATAATAATAATAAAAGTAAAATAATTATATTAATATTGTTATTATTTTGCGGATATTATGTAAGATTATTATAATATTAGATACATTGTTTAGTTGTAGGATATTATAAACGGCAATATATTATAGTGAAGTAAGTAACATAATTATTACTTTCAATTTCTCTTAATTTCAATCCGAGAAATAGAGCAAACTCTAATATACGAGATGTTGCAATAATTTCCGATTTCACCGAGGACGTCTTGTAAGAATTAAGAATATGATAACCATTTAAATAAAACCCATGGCTACGGTATTCCACAACACGAGGAGACGCACTTGTTTCGGTTTTGCGCCCCATCTTTACACTATCACTTCACTTCAGGAATTATCTGCTAAACATACCAAGTATATAGAATGAAAACCAGTGAAAATTGTTTGCAAAGATTCATTGGCTGAATTAGGAAATCGTCAAATTCTTTCTTTGTTGCTGAAATATCAGAATGATCTGACAAAATCTCTAGTATGAAGTACCGCTAAAATTATCGTTTTATGTTCTGAAAGCAACGTTGCCAAGGAGTGGTCGAGCTATGTATTAACTGGCAGGCAAATATACTTTTAGTTAGTCTCAACGTATATAAATGAGATAACGTCAAAATGTTTACCTGTATTTCCTTGGAAAACTACACTTCACTTTCTGTTAAAACAAGTTACATTTAAAAATACACTACTTTTCATATCTATCGCGCAAATTCGCCTGTAAAATATTGTCATAGATGAACTATACATGACATTAAACATGCACATACTGTATTTCTAACCACAACTAAAAATCGATTTTCGCGTTTATCGCTAATACCAAAGAAAAAGAGGGTTCTGTTCATTAGGCGCCACATACGCTTTGTGCTCAAGATAAAGCTAAAAACCAGCCTCTGAACTCGGGATCAGATTGCTTGGCATTCTATATAGACCTTACATATAATTTCCCCTTCATACATTACAAAAAACATTTTAAACAACGTAATGAAACGTTTTACAATTCACAAAAATGAATCAATTGCACTGGCAAGGGAACCGTCCCAACTGGGCCGCGGCTATTTGAATTAAAATTATACAAGCTAATTTTTGTATGAAAAAACAACGTGGTAATATTTGCTTTTATCGATTTCTTTTTATTAACGATATATAAAAACTTTAAACAAGGGCGTAGATATGCTACTCTTGCGCTAAATGCAAGCAGAACAACAAGCGCAAGTTCTAAATCCAGAGGTATTCTTCATCCTTGATACCTTCATACAAATGTAACATGTTACATTCTAAATAAATTTTAATTTTAAACTACTCTTACCTTATCGATGGAGTGTGGATTCGGACAAAGGGTCATGAACACTACAGACATTTAACAAATGCTGCTTCTTCACAATCTTCCATTTCACATTCTCAACTGTTAACTTGACGCAGAGTTTGAAAACCATTGTCCAGTATGTACCTTACATCGCCACATGTCTTGCAGTACAGGGGAACAGAACTAATGATAGACAATAGAGCGTAATTTTATTATAAAACTACCATGCACATTTTCTGTACTATTTTCAATTATTATTTTGTGTCCGAAATAGTCTTCTATTCTCTGAATTACAATATTATACTGCCGGAAAAAGTAAACGTCAAGTGGCTGCACAAACCTAGAGGTCTTGGGAGGGGGGGGGGAATTATTTGCGTCTGACTTGTTTTATTATTTAAAAACATCTTTATTTCGGGATCATTAAAAATGTTTTTTTATCAGTTTGCACTCAATGAATCTACACTGCCAAGCAAAAAAAACGCAACACTTGAATAAATTTGAAATATCAAAACATAATACAAATTATAACATTACTGTGTGCTTCTATGGACCTGTTTATGGTAGGCAAGTGTTAATTCATGTTTTGGTAAGGTAAATATACTCATCGGGTGATTTGTGACACCCTCTTTTCCATTTCTTGTCCCTCACCCTATATTTATTGCTGTGCCATTAAAATTTACAACCGTAAACACAAGCAGCTAAAACAAAGTTACAACACTATTGTTTTCTTTTTTGTGTTTAATGGAATTCCGTGATATTGAACTCAGTTTTAAACAACATTTAAGAGAGTTACGATGCCGTTAAGCCCCGAGAGCGCCACTAGAGCAATCATGTTGGAAAAAGATGACCGCAGCTTACATATGTGACTCAGGTGTTGCATACATGGCCCCGTAGCTCTTGAAGGGTACCTGGAGCATGTTGACGGACATTCCTCTCTAAAATTCCCCACAGATGATCAATTGGGTTAAGATCTTTTTTTTTTTCCCTAAGCCTATTTTGTAAGTCTTCTATTTCGCATACTATAATATTGTACTATTGGCTTTAATTTTTATTTTAATTAGGTATTTGATTTCTAATTTTGAGCCATTTCTTGTAATATTTCCTTATTGTCAATTGTTGTTACTAAATAATGTATTTAATTCGTAAATTTTAAATCATCTCTTAGTATAGCTATTTATTGCTTCTAAAATAATCTGTTTAATAGCTATTATATATATATATATATATATATATATATATATATATATATTCACAATAAATATAGAGAAATGCCTTGAGGCTTTATGAAACATATTTTTGTTGTTACAGTGAAAAATAACAAATTGAAATAGATTTTTTTTAATAACTTTTTTTTTATTAAACAATAAATTAATATAACAGTATACAATACTAATAATGGTGCACATTGTACATTCCAAGTTATACAGTAAGCTAATATATCAGTATGCAGTACTGAAATAATTTCGTATGTACACTTCAAACTAAGCAAATTAATGATTTTACCATTATACAAAACTGAAGCCAAAACACATATACATTTCAATCTGAACAGATAAGCTGATATAATCAGTATACAGTACTGAGAACAACTTTCCATTACACTTTTAGGCTAAACAATTTAACTGATATTACCAGTATGCAGTATTAAAACCAAATCACATATACATTTAAAACTGGACAAATAATCTGTTATAGCCAGTATGCAGTACTGACACAATTTCACATGTACACTTCAATCGAATCAATAAACTGATAGAAAATGTATGCTGTAGTGACAACAAATTCCATGCATACTTTTTCCCCCGTACATACTTTAAATAACCTTGTAAATACGTATTAACCCTTATAAATAACATAAAAATCTGACTTGCACTATTTAAGTAATTCCTTCACTCTATAATAAGCAAACAGTGCATGTTCATTCATCCAATAACAAAAGTCATTCATTCCGGGAGAAACCACCCACTCTATACTCAGAAGGAACTTTATTTCATTAAGACAAATTAAAATAAAGAATGTATTTAAATTAGGCTTATATGTCCTATTGAAAGTGTTTGTACTATCAAATTTAATTAATCTAAGTGCCCGAGATAATTCCCAAACAAAAGGTCCCATTTTCGATAGAGAATTCTGTTCCTTCTAGCCTGATTAATATAAGCTACATATTGTGTTTTAAAGGTATTCTCTTGGTTCTGAATAAGGGAAGTTACTGTATGACCTATCAACCACAGTGCAGCATTTTGTCTTTGCTGTGGCTTGAGATTAAAGTCTGGTAATTGAAACGTTGTAGGATGAAGAGTGTCTTTTCCAAATATATTATTGTCCTTCACATATTTCCCAAATTGTTCTCGTATGGATAGATTCCTTGTACAAGTATTAAGACGATGATGCAAGGAGTCTTTTTGTTGACAATACTGACACACATCGTTGTTTACTCTGTTTATTTTAAATAAACGTTCTTTTGTTGCGATTATGTCATGAATTACTGTATACCACACAGAATGCACTGTCACCGGTAGTACCCGAGAATTTATATTCTTCCAAAGTTGAGTGAACTTGGTATTCTCTGGTACAATACGCTGAATACGTAGAGGAGCAACAGGAACAGTTGGTACTAATGTGTTGTAAATCGCCTTTGATAAACTTTTGTTTACGATAAACTGATCGGGGTCTAGATAACTCCATTCTTGTGTCAGGAGGATTTCGCAAATCACCTGCTGTAGTCCAAAACTGTAGCCAGAAAGCGGAAAAACACGATAGAGTATGCTGTATTTTCCGTCCGCGACTTAAAAATAAGGCCATACACTTCAGACGAATATTTAGTAATCCTATCCCCCCTTCAGTGGGTTGGAGATACAGAGTTGACAGGGGCACACGAAAGGTGCTTCCTTTCCATAAGAACCAGCATATTGCACTCGTTATTTGCCTTGCAGAGGTAATTGTTATTGGAAGCACCTGGGCCAGGTACCAACATTTCGATAGCAGAAATGTGTGCACTATCCAACTTCTCTGATGTAAAGTGAGATCACGATAATAAAGCTGTTGAGCGGTAATTTTAATTGTCTGGGAGACAATTTTCCAATTTTGTTGTTGCATTTCAATAACGGATGGTGCAAATAAAATACCTAGAATTTTTAAGGATGTAATTGTTGTGAAAGGAGCAACTTGAGGTTGAATATCCCAGGGCCCAAGAGGTAGTATATGTGATTTGTGATAGTTTAACTTTAGTCCAGACATCGCAGAATATTGATGTAGAGAATCCGTCATGTGTTGAATATCCTCTTCATTTGCAAGGATTACGTTCACATCATCAGCATACGCCGCCACAGACAGATGATAATTATTAAAGGATACACCAGTGATATTTTCATTTAACTTCAGTAGCAGAGGATGTAGGGCTAAGATAAATAATGTCATAGATGCTGGACAGCCCTGACGAACTGATTTAGAAACAGGAATCTCTGGTGTTTGAAAACCATTAATTTGAATAACTGATACAATATTAGTATATAAGGTCTGTATATAAGATATGAACTTCACACTAAACCCATACCAAGACAAGCAGTGAAACAGGTATTCATGACTAAGATTATCAAATGCCCTATGAAAATCCAAGGAGGCTATAAGGTATTTGTTTCGGGAGTGATTGGCATGAGCAATGACATCTCTTAAAGAACATATGACATTTAATATATTACGTCCTATTATTCCGCAATGCTGTCCTGAATGTAAGAGCTGGCTAAGAAGTGGTCGTATCCTGTTGGTCAATACCTTCGCTAACAGTTTATAGTCATAATTTAGGAGACTGATTGGTCTATAATCATTCACATGGTCGTGCCCGTTTTTCTTTTTAATTAGGACTACTATCCCACGTCTTTGGGATGTACAAAGTCTCTGTCTAGTAATAATAACATTGAGAACTTCAGTAAAATCGGTGCCTATTAGGTCCCAAAATTTAAGGTAGAATTCCTGTGGGATTCCGTCGCTGCCAGGAGTTTTTGATTTTTTCCCTTGCAAAAGAGCTGCATAAACTTCTTCCTTACTGATATGTTGTTCCAAATTCTCATTTTCCATTTCCGAGATTCGATATGGTGCAGGTCCATAAAAATTGTCTAGATTAGTGTGCCGAACTGTTTCGTTACTGAATAAATGACTATAATGTTCGTAAAACACACGACTAATTGAATGTTGTGTAGTATATTCTTGTCCATCGTTATTATTAATTTTCAGGATCATACCTTTATTACGACGTTTTGATCAGCTAATAGGTGATATAGATTCGTCTTTTCGTCTAACACATTTAGTGCCACCCGACTACGTATTTTGATTCCTTCAAGTCTCCTCCGGTATATATTTGTAATTTTTGCTTTAATACAACTGATATCAGATCGACTTTTCGCTGTAGGCACATAAAGCTTCTGTATGTCCGATAAACATCGGAAGTAAAAGTTTAATTTATTTTCTTCTGCGTGATGTATATTATACGAATATTGTTTGAAAAGGTATTTGATTTTGGGTTTTACTAGTTTTTCCCACCATTCAGCTATATCAGAATATCGTGTTTTTTGTAAAGTCCACACTTCCCAAGATTGTTGTACGAGATTTTTAAGTTCTATATCTTCCAAATAGCTTATATTCATTTTCCAATATGTTCGACCCATAGGAATAAAGGAGGCATTCAATGCTATACGAAGTATAACAGCAGCATGGTCAGAGAAGGGGACGGCTGAGGTTTCTACCCGACTAATTTTCTTTTTAATATTCTTCAATACATAAAATCGATCCAATCTTGCAGCAGAATTGTGTGAAAAATATGTATATTCCATATTGCGGGCTGTGTGTATCCATGCGTCTTCCATTTGCAGTTGATTAATTAGCTGTTGTAAAGCAACACTAGGCTGGTAAGCACCAGTACAGTCCTGGGGCCTGAGAACACAATTGAAGTCCCCTTCAAGTATGTATGATGGGGGTAGGTCACGCATCAAATAAGGAACATCATTTTGAAAAAAATCATTCCTTGCTAATCTTTTGTTACTCCCAGAAGGTGCATAAATATTTATAAAAACATGTCCCCGATAAGTACCACTGATACCTCTACCAGAGGGGAGTTTTTCAATATTCTCCAAATTTAACCCGGATTTAGTTAAGAACCCTGTATCCAAATATTCCGATCCAATATTGATATATGAATTATAACCATAAATTGAGCAAAAACTGTCACATACGATTTCTTGTAAATAAACAATGTCTATATCATTTACATTTAAAAAAGACTGTAACATTTTCATTTTTGTAGGTGATGAACTGCTATTAAAATTCACCGTTGCAATAATCAGAGTCAGTGCCATAATAACACTATAAAATAGCGGCGAAGCCATGAAGACTAATATTGATCTGCTTTCCGTAAGTGTAAAGTGCCTGACTTGCTTTCGTCGGACTTGTAGGGATGTACACGTTGTTTCGTAATCACTTTCGTTAGTTTTTTTGAACCATGCGTTTCAGTTCGTGAATCAATCATGTCTACTTCACTTTCCATTGTCTTCCCTTCCATTTCTATCTCGTCACTCCAGTTATCACCTTCCATCCGCGTCAGAGACTCCTGTATACTGGTTATTGCATTAGACTGGTTACTGCTCCCCTTTGTTAATTTAACTTGATTTCCATCATCTTTTATATGGGAATCCAGTTGTGATGAGTTTCCAAGTATTTTGTTTTTTTCTATGTTCGTAGATTGACCATCATTTTTGACTTGATCAAGATCAGGATTTTTCTTACGGCGTTTCTTCCCAGGCTCTTTAGCTTCAATATATATTTTAGAAATTTTCCCATTACTTGTGTCACTTTCATCCTCATCAGCCGTTATAGTATCAGAATCTTCAATTTGAACGAGACTGTTCTCTATATCGTCTTGTATGGGGTCTTGTCCTAATAACATGGTCGGTCTGATAGTAGTTCCAGTAGAAGTTCCATCTTCTCTTGTGAACTCTTGTCCACCTTGTCCATCTTCTCTAGTATTCTGCTCAATCGTACGCGAGCTAGCACTGGTGGTTGCCTCCTCTGAGATCGGAAGAACGGTCGAAGGATGATTTTCATCAGGCAAATCTCGTATCGGTTTTAGAAGATCACTCATCAGAAAGGATGTTATTATTATTCCCAATTTGACGCGAACCTTTACCAGGACAATAACGGCGAATATGAGATGCACTGCCACAAAGGAAGCAAGTTTGTTCTTGACCTGGATAGACAACATAAGCTTCATAGCCAGCAATATATAATGTAGATGGAATTTGCTTGTTAATTTGCATATTCACTAGTCTAATACCAGTATCCACCTGAAATCGATATTTTTTGGACCACTTTTCATTTATTATTTCTTGCACTTTCCCGTAAGTTTGCAAAACATGCATAATTCTGTCATTTGGCACTTCTGGTGGCACGTTTAAGATTCTAACTGTAGTAGTATCAAACTCACCTGCTGTTATGTTTGCAGTTGTTGTTGCACCATTCATTAGCTGGATTGTTGAAGTTCCGGTTTGTAGTTGAAGATGTTTCTCGTAGCTAAGTTGATTATTGAATTTTATGTACACTGCATTCTGTTTACTCACTAGTTGTAATGTGTCCAATTCATCTTCTCGAACGTTGACATTTTCTTCTAACCATTGGTGTATTTCGTATGCAGTAGGACGTTGTTGATCTTTATTAAACACTGCTTTAATAGTATTCTTCCTACAGATTTTACTTGCCATTGCTAATCAAAATAATTCAAACAAAATAAGAACAACAAACCGCGAGCACACTAGTCGGAACACCGCTGCTCAACAAGATTGAGAGACGAGACGTCCGTCCACCTCAAGGGTTGGAACGTAACTGAGATCCGGACTGCGTGACGGCCATTGCATGAGTTGAATCCCTATTTCATTGAGGTACTGGAAGACGTATCGCGCCACACGAGGACGTGTATTGTCCTGCACGAGCACGAAATTGTCACCAATTTATGATGCAAAAGTAAGAACATGTTGCCAAGAATTTCTTCAATGTAGCGATGGGCAGTAAGAAACCAATCTTCCACAAAACAAGTTTGGTTCGTTTAGACAAACTGATGTCTGTCCACACCATCACTGAACCGCACTGAAATGCTGTCCTTGATGAAAAGTGAAAAGTTGCATGGAGAATACCTTTCTCTAGTCCTCTTCCACACTCTTTCTCTTCCATCTGGGGATCTGAGGCAGAATCGGGACTCATCTGAGGTCAAAACTCTTCTCCACTGTTCCTCAGCCCATTCCTGATGTTCCCTTGAAAATTGTAAGCGAGCTTGACGATGTTGTCTTGTAAGTTCTGGGCAGGGGCAGATCTTCTGGAGATCAGACCAGCATCGTGTAACCTCCTCCTCACAGTCTACTCACTGACATTCACACCTCGCACTTAGTCTAGTTGATTTCTGGCTTCGACCGCAGTGGTGTGGCGGTTACGCAGCACTTGAAGGCGCAAGAACTGGCCATCTATAGCAAGAAGTTGACCTTTTCCTACCATTCCCGGTCTTCGAGAATATGAACCGAGTTCCTTGTACCTTTGCACTGTACGTGAAACCGTAGACGGAGTTGTATGCAACACCTGAGCCACGTAACGTAAACTACGGCCATCCTCTACCAACGCGACTGCTCTAGCGGCATTCAATGGGCTTAACGTCATCTTAACTTTCTTACATGTTGTTTAAAACTGAGTTCAATATCACAGAATGCCATTATAAGCAAAAAAAGAAAACTATAGTGTAGTAACTTTGTTTTAACTGCTTGGGTTTAGGGTTGTAAATTTTAATGGCACAGCAATAAATATACAGTACGGGACAGGAAGTGGCAAAGAGGGTGTCACAAACGACCCAATGTGAAATCATATTTTACTACGTATCATTTGAGGTCATGCCTTATTGGTGTTACTTACGATGTTCCAACCAATCTTCGACTGTTGACTTGAAATCGACTAATATTTGTTTTAAGACTGTATTTTTGTAATACGTTTTCTCATATTGCATGAAAGACAACTTGAGTTAGCTTCCCCTGCTCAAAATTTCATGCTACGCCACTGACATGGAGTAAGGCCACAAAGGGAAAAACATTAGAGGAGGATTAGATCCGGTGCCATGGATTGAACTTCAGCATGGCTCAGTGGTATGTAGAATCAAGGATCTGGGTTTGATCCCAGGTGCCGGAGCGAATTTTTCTCCTCTAATAATCAAATTATCATAATGTTAAAGCACAGTTTTTCCTGTATTATATATATATATTTTTTTTTCATTTTTACGTAAGCTTTATCTTTAACAAAGTTTCAGCTACCAATATTTCAAACGTTCGTCTTCTAAGCAGGAAGTGTGCTAGCTGTATCCTGGGTCAGTATTCCCTATAAGTACCATGACTTCTTGACCTTGGCACTATGGTCCGACCAACTTTCACCCTCGAGAAAGACCCAGTACTCAATTTGGCAGGATCCTAGGGTTGTTCTAAAAGTTTTGGCTAAAAAAAAAGAAAGCCACAAGCAAGAATTGAACCCAGGACCTTCTAGTTTGTAGCCAGTTGCTCTACCAATTGTGCTACCTGGACGCTCAAGGCATTTTATGAAAGTTGCGGTTATATGTTGTTTTGGGCTTTCTTGGATAGAATCTGTATTGAAAGTGATAGCATAGGGGAAATTACACACACAACACACAATCTCGCATAGACAATGTTGACTCTCAGAACGTCACTAAGTAACTCTACAGCCACATTGCAGCACTTTCATAAGAAGGCCTTGGAAAGTTGGTTTCAGAACTCGAATAAGAGACAGAATGAAAGAACGATCTACAGAGTTTCTCCAAGTGCGTGCCGTTTTTGATAACTAATGCGCTCACAACCCTGATAGGGAACATTGCTTCATGGCCTTGAGAGAAGTCAGTTTCTCAAGTACTACTAAAACATCTTGCACAGTGCTGTAGTTGGGCCGGTACACCATACCGTCTAAAATAAAAACTCGCTGTTATCATATCGGCAAAAAATAGAGACTCAAAAACATTCATTATGTTCAACTAGTCTTTAATACACTTTGAAATGGAGGATTTAAGATGTTTTAAAATATTTAATTTTGATATCTGGTATAAAAGTAACGGCTGACATCTTATATCCTTTGCTTAAACGCTTGTAAATTCGTTATTTTATCGAAAAACCATGCTCTGGCACCTCAAGAATAGTTGTGATCTGTTAATTTAAAGCTTGCAGACCATCGTGATATTTCTAATTAATAGGCCTACTAATCTCAAAACATGGTGCCTCAAGACTGAAGGCTCCAATAATAAGTAAAGAAATTCTAAATACGCAAGTTCAGCTAAAATTATGATATCTGTTGATTTTGTTCAGAATATGGCAGTAGTCTGTGATGATCTTATTATCAGAGATCTAACAATTCCAGAAGTTTAAAAGCGTATTGTATTGTTAAGATCTTTGAATCCATGGTACATTCACCAGGATCTTATGATGAGAAGGCATTCTCTGCTTCAAAACAGAAAGTTCTCAAAGATAGTGAGCTACACAGCAGGACAAAGATAGCTGAAATAAACCCTAGTCAATTTTACAGAAGTCTGGCAGAAAACTTCAAGCAGGGGCTTATCAATCCCACACAAACATCCTACTTAAATTGACAATCTAAGTTTAGTAATACCGTTACAAAATGGAAGACAGGTAAAAAAAAGAGACTGTTGAAAGATTTGACTTGTAAATACAAACGTACTGTAAATAACCTGTAGTGATAATGCATATCAAACTTCCATGAACATTTTCATCTCGAAGAAAATAGGCCTACATTCAGGCCTTCAGGGAATATACTGACTTCAGTGTGAAACCACCAGAGCTTTGTAGTTTGTTACATAGGCCTATAATAGATTCTATTCAAATTTGAACTTCAGTGCGTTAGTGTACTGAACGATATCTGGACTAAGAAAAGGAATACTCTTCTAGTAAAGAATTTCTAGGCTTTCGTTTCCAAAAATGTGTTGGGCTATCAGTGTCGGCACTTAACCCCAAGCCTTATGTGTAATTGTGGCTGCGATCTGGAAGGAGATCTGCAGAGGAGACTGCATGCCGATGAAATAACCTTGAAATAGAACTGCAGTACGAATCCATATGGAGTCTATTCTAATCAAGGAGATTTCAACAGTACTCCTTAAAATTTTTTTCCAACTACAGCACTTATCTTGCAGAAACAACATAGAACAATCCAGCAGTCAACATTGACCCATTCCTTAAGAAGACATTACTAATAGGCTTATAGTTTGTTGAGGAGTATCAATCAGGAATTGTTTATAATGTCATAGCTTTTATTTTTTTTATGTTTGTACACAGTGTTTAATTATATTTTATGGTAATAAATAATCTTATTTCTTTTATATGCCTTTTATGTAGAAAAGTGATAACATTTGCCTGTTTGTGATACTTTTTCTTTTGGTCTTAGAATGTATTGCATTAGCTTACATTATAAATTCTGTCTCTAATTAAGCTGTTTTGAATTACAAACTCATATGGCAGAACCTAACCCCAGCGTAAATGGAGGGTTACTTGTATACATTTGCTCAAATAAAGAGGCTTAAATAATAACTACATTTCTTGACAGTTTCATTCCAGACGTAAGTTATGCAGTAAAAAAACAAGTATCAACACATTTGTAAGCACGAGAAAAAAGAGGGAAAACCCCACACTATAAACAAAGAGCAAACTAAAAAAAAATATAAACCGTGAATTTATGACACAGTTTTCTTTTGACAGGATGTAAGTATGCAGAGCCTCATTTCACATATTTACTGACTATTTGAAAATTCACAACTGCTGCTCTCCATTACCACCGCATTTTCACTATCAAGTTGCCACTAATTCATAGTTGGATTTATTCCACATTACTAGAAGAACACAGATCACACAAATAAGCCACACATTACCAACGGATCACTCATAATTAATTAAAGCTTTCCATTTTGATGTTATTTTAAAAAATGAAACAATTTAATTCCATATAACTGTTTCTTGTTTACAGATGCTGCATGCAGTCTTTCAGCTGACAGCTGCCTTAGAGTTGCAAAATACAACAGAAGTCGCTGAGAACAATGAAAAATGTAACACAGTATCCCTAGAAAAATCGTGTACTATTATGGAGTCCAACAACAGTATAAACAACTTAAATGAGGAAACAATTGATATCGTACAGTGCTTCAATGCGAGTATTTATGAATTTGAATCAATCTGTTCAACATAAGCAATAACAATAATGTTAAAGAAAATCTCACATGTGCAATATGGAAACTACAGAACATTCTGAGAAGAAATGGAGTACAATCAAACAGTTTCAAGATATTTTATCAGATATTTTTAAGAATAGACGTAGATAGCTTACTGAACCAAGTTAAAACTGAATCTAGATATGATTGTTTGTACTGCATCTTTGTTCAATCAGTTTTTGTCTTAAAGTCATCATACATAGAAACCAAAGAAATGAGAATGGAATTCTTGAAAATGTTCCTGTTTTTAAGAAAATATCTTAAATATCTTACACTTGAGAATGAATCATAGGTTCTTCATTTCTTTAATGTTGAATCATGGACAGAGTTATTCAATAATCAGAAAAACACAGAAGATTTAATGGAGTTAAATGAAGATGTTGAAAATGAAATGGAGAACAGCAGTACGAGTCGACAATGTATGTTTAATACCAGTTGTGTTAAACTTTGTGGATTTAGTTCAGACTGCGTATATAGGCCAGTATTACTGCACTTGTTGGAAATGGTCTTCTGATTACAATTTTTGTACAACATCGTGAAATGAGGTCAGAAAGAAATAAGATTTTCCTTAATCTTGCAATCTGTGATATTCTGTCAATTGTGTGCAATGCCTGTATTCAAATATTGTACATTTACGGAGGTTCCTACCATGATGTGTTCATATATTACAGGATTATTGATCTAACATTTGAAGTCATGATAGGTGTAAGTATATATACCATTGTTGCTCTAAGTATCCAGAGATATCTCGCTGTGTCTGCTGTAAACAAATGTAATGAATGCGGAGTTACAAGGTATTGCAATTCTACCATGTTCATTTGTTGTCTGTGGTTTATTGGATGTCTGCCACAGGTCATCTACATTGCCACTGATATAACTCCTCGTAGTTGGATTATACGTAATCTGATACTATACTGTCTGATACCCATTGTTGCTACAGCAACGTTTTATTAATGACTTCTGTGAGGCTCAGAAAAAGTGTCCACAAAATGCCTGGCAAAGTTACAGGTCAGGAGTCTGCAAGAAGTGCACGTGTTCACAGTTTCAATGTTCTGATTGCTTTGATAATAATTTTCATAGTAAGTTATGCTCCAATACAGCTCTTCAGATTTTTAGAGATCTGGTTTTATGGTGGTGATTACCTCTTTGATTATGTTGACCTGCTTGCATATTCCCTTCTATCTCTCAATTCTTGTTTCAATCCCATTGCTTTGTATGTGGCTAGTGGCACATTCAGACGCTATTACAACATGTATCTGTGTTGTATTAAAGAGAAACAAGACACAAATCTTTCACGGTCTGACCAGAAGCAACAGTCTACAGTTCATACTATTGTATTACAGAGTACAAAGGTGGACGACTGGAAAGTATAGAGCAACATGCTTTCATGGTCAATTGTAATATTTACCTCAAGATGTAACAGTGAGTCATATTGTAAAATTATGATTACTATTATTATTATGTATAGTAGTTTCAACTGCAAAGTCATATTGTAACCATCTGTTGGATATGGTACATTGGACTTCCATTTTGTTTGTTGCCATCCAGTTATCATATCTGAGACATGTCCATAAGTAAGGTCTTGTAAAATAGTAGTGAGTCACAATGTAAAATTATTATTATTATTATTATTATTATTATTATTATTATTATTATTATTATTATAACAATTTTGAATGATTTCATTATGCTTAATATAGTTTTTTTCTCTTTCTTCATGAGTAGTAAGATATTCGCCAATTCAGAGCCACCTATGAATACACAATGTCGGAGTGAGAAAGAAACACTTGCTCACATTCTGGGAACCTGTCCTCATGGAGAACTACTGAGGAATAGTCGTCACCACAAGATTCGATCCCTCCTAGCATCGGCCCTACGAGGAAAAAAATACTAAGTAGAAGAGGAGGTCCATGGTTTGTCCACAAATGGGTCTTCAAGGTGCATTGACATCATCGCTATCCCGACAAGATCAACAAGCGGATTCATAATTGATCCAACTGTAAGAATGGAAATGTATGAAAATCAACCTGCAGAGGTACATCAGGAAAAATGCGACATATAGACCCCAACCATATTATAAGGAAAAATATCATCTAACATCGATCGAAGTTATTGGATTACTGATTGGGGCTAGAGGAACCATCACAAAAAGATTCGCGCATTTTTGTAAGCAGTTTGGTCTAGGACAAACTCTTGTCACTGAAGTATCTATGTCTGCAGTGAAGGGATCTATAAAAATCCTAAGAAACCATCTCTACAGTTATATAGAGTGATCTCTTTGCTATGGCGATCTGCTCACTTAAGTTGGGTCTTGCAACTAGTGCTAAATAGATGACTGTGATCACCGAAAAGCTAATAGATACTAGGAAATTTTATGTTTCTTCTGGAATTAATGATGTTTTGTTTAGTCTTTTCCAATTATTTCTTATTGTGCTATTTCTTATTCTTTTTCTTCTCCATTGTTTTCTTTTTTTTTTTTTTTTTTTTTCATTATAACAAAAATTTTATGGTAAGCTTTGTCTTCTAGGCAGCCTTCACTTGGAGGAAGCTGAATAAAATTTATTTGAAATAAATATTATGCATATAGAATCCAATATTAAGACTCATGACATATAGGTTCCTTTTCCTGGTGCTCATGTGTAGTTACTCCTAAATGTTATGTCATAGTCATATTTGGATGCATTATGCATCAATAGGCTATGCGACATTCTGTTAGTTTCGAGAAAAATGTGTTAGAAGATTCTGAAACATTTTTAATTGTTGCAGACTTGATAACCACACATATAATAATGTTTCATGTAGTGATTAATACTATGTGCATAAAAGTGAGTTATACGCACTATTATGGACGATATTCCAATATTGCACTTAGCTGAAATATAAACGGTCACATTATAGTTATGCATCAATCGGTTAAATGCCAAGATACGACGCTTACATTGTTGATTCATATTACTGTGGCATATTTTGATACACATCAGTCATTTAAGAGCAGAGAAAGGGCGTGTATATAGTTGAGTCATTATACTCAGGCATATAAACAATAAATTAATTAATGCCCAAATGCACTTTAATAGTGCAAGAAGCTTCATACAATGTAATTGGAACAATAACACCAGCAGGACAATATTGTGAACAATTTTATAGTAGCGAACTTTTGATAGGCCTATAAATGAAATATTTTACGATATATAGTAGGCCTGTTTTCTGCAACTCCACACTATATTCTAACGAACTGTACACTCTACTTTTCTTCATTTCCACTAAACAAAACAACATAATCGTAATGGAATGTATTACTATCAGTTTTAAATAACACGAAATCCTACATCAATGACATTTCCTGTGAGACACCAGTTGAGTTATTATGCATAAGTAATTTTATTCAATCCACTCTGCACTAAAGGCGATGTTAGTATGTGTTTCACTCGCAACCCATTCTTTTATACGGTGGACTTATCTCTTATTGCATTCATCCAGCCATGGATATTGCATTGGTGTGTCATTGAGGACCTTGTCCTTGATAGAACTTATCTTGCTATGCGGCATCAGCTTCTTATTCCCTTTTCCTTCCTACTCTGTCTTCTTACCAACTCATATAACAATAGGTGTGGGCAGATTAGAATATTCAATATCAGTGGTGACACATGGCTTATCAAAGCAGTATGTACATACGAGCTAAAAACGACTATATCATGTGAAATGAGAAGAAGAGTTTTTTTGTTGTTTAAAGGGGGAGAACATGCATTTTATGTTATGCTCGAAAGTCCTCCTGGGCATTAATAAATTTAATAAAATACAACTACATGACGTTACTCCTTATGACATGTATGTAATCGTGAAAACTTTGTAACTAATTCAACAGTTCATAGCATAAATACACGTCAAAAAATTACTTTCATACTCCATCGGCAAGTCTATTGTGCTATCAAAAAGGAGTGCGTTATATGGCAGTAAAATTTTTTAATAGCCTCCCTATCGATATAAAAAATGAAACTCAAAACATAAGATTATTTAGGGCCAAATTAAAGAAGTACCTAATTTCTCACGCCTTCTATTCTGTAGGTGAATTCATGACATTCAATACCACTTCATGAAATTGATACTAAACTATGTGTTGTACTAGTAGACTATATTGTAAATCTCGTCTGTATATATTTCATCTAGACTGTGACTATAAATTAAGACTTTATAATAGTATTAAGTTTTTTGACTTGTTCCATATTCTAGCTGTAAAGCAATGTATGAATACCATGGAATGTTAATAAATACAATACAATACAACATGCTGAATTAAAAGGTTTGAGAAATTAAATATTGTTTGTACGTAGGTCTACTATTTTCAAAGAAAATGCTTGAACATAAAGTGTAGAATACTAAATATGATTTTTTGTAATTATCTTATTCCCAGAATGTATAAATCTCTTATATTACCAGTATCTTAAGAAATGCCAGACAGTTCACGAGAATAAATGCAGACATGATGGACTATTACTGGCTAGTCATGAAATTTCTTAAGAACTCGCCCAGGATCCAAAACAGTTCAGTAATGGATAACAATAAAGAAATGCATGATTAAAGCTGGCAAATTAATCTGTCGAAGTGAAATAAACAATTCTAGAGTATTACAATATCCTGGCGTGCTCCTAAAATCTGCCACTGATCATATTAACGATTACAATAAGGTGGCATACGTCACAGTACATATTATCCATTCTGCTCTGCCCTCCTAGTAAACAAAGTAGGGCCCATTTACTTCATGTAAAGGAAAATTATGTAAATTTATACTGTACGTAATAGTTGCAATGTACATACTTGTTGGAAGTTTCTTTTTCAGTTCCAGGGAGATTCTTAATTAAATGTCTATAATATTTTGTGCTCTGCTTGTCATTATTAGTTTAGAAATCTGTACTCCAGTGACTACACTTCAATACTTGTAATATTAACAAAGCATTGACGATCTTCTACCCGACCTTATTCAAGTAACGAACTCCACAATTAAAAAGTATGTCAGAGCTGCATTAACAATGTATGCATCAGGAACATACCGCTTAGCTGCTTGATGCAGAACTACGTTCAGCATTTATAAAGATTTAGCGCATAGTAATTCGGATTCGAGTAATAGTGCATGCATTTTTCTTAATAATAAGGGTATATTTCAAGGAAGAGCGACAAAAGTGTGCATACACTTAGTTTATCTTCCAGTACGACAGGTGACATAAAAAATCCCAATTTAAAAAAAAGTGACGCTTAGCTGGTTGATGCATTTCGCCATTCATTTCCGATATTTGTTTTACTGAAATGGACGTACTACAGGCAAAATGGCTAGCACATCTGTTTTCCATGCGAGAAACCTGTTTTAAATCTTGGATAGCCCAGGTGAAATTTGTAGTAGACAAAGTCGTTGTATGAGGCAGGTTTTTCTGGGATACTCTGTTACCCATTGTAGAATTTCGCCAAGTTTCTAGTTTTCGTTAATAATAATAATAATAATAATAATAATAATAATAGTAATAATGATAAAAATAATAATAATAATAATAATAATAATAATAATAATAATAATAATAATAATAATAATGTGTGGTATAACACAGATCCATCTTTCCATAGCGCACAAATGACAATATGGAAAATGACAGTGATGTATAATTTCAGTGCATTGTTCTTAGAAGTGAATGTTGTCATTGGAAGAAATAAACTACTGAGAAAGTAGTATTTTAATGTCTGCCAAATTGGACCAATTAAATCTCAGGCCCAGTTCTGGTAAATGAATGGAACATGTTTTATCTTCAGAGATATATTGCAGAGTTGTCTGATCCAGTTCTTACGGTTAGATTAATGTAAGAAAGTGTGATAATTAGAACATATTTTTGAAGATGTGTGTACAGTATTTGCAATTTAATATGTCACATTGCAGTTAGCAACTTTTCCATCCAACACTACATCCAGTATTCCAATTATGTTCTTTATGACCATTTTCAAATGAGAAGGATCTGTAAGATAGAAGTTCATTGCTGGGGTATATGTGTGTGTTTGTGTGAGTGAGAGTGAGAGAGAGAGAGAGAGAGGGGGGGAGGTTCAGAGGGAGAAAACGTCTGCACTTGATTTATAGCATGTGACACCAGTCATCTACATTTACATCATTAGGTTGCAATTATTAATTAAATATTCTCGTTTACAGTGGGATCATGTTCTAATGAGCGAGTCTTAAGTCAGATATACAGTACACATTACCAAATCAGACATACGTCCACAGTATTGACTCCACACATTTTAAAGTTATAATATGCAAAATTACAGCAAATACATGTTACTCAAAATATAGTATAGTAGATATATGAATAACGACAGTACAGTTCTACGGAGCTTTCACCATAAGTGAGAATAGTTGGAAGTTGAAAACTGTAATACCGGTAATATGTAAATTGAGTTGATACAATGTACCGGTATATAATTGATATGTCTTCACACCATATTGTTAAACGAATCGAAACAATGACTGTAACACAATTACTCAATTTATACTAGTCTAAAATAAATATATTTGTATTTTTTTATCCTATACTTCAATCTTTTCCTAAATACTAAGTTTTTAAATACAGTGAAACCTGTTCAAATCGGAACCTGAATAATCTGGAATCCTGTCTATTTCGAAACAATTTATTGGTCCCGGCGAAAGTCGTATGTATTATGTGTAATTTTTCCTGAATGAAACGGAAACTGTCCAACATGGAAACGGAAACTACCTGCTACTGTTCAAAACGGAAATTATTTTGGACACACTATATTTTGTAACTATATTCTGAAACAGCGTGTAATTTCAAGGAATGTACGAAATATGTAGGTCACTAAGATAAAAACAAGTTTTCTTTGCAAAATTTTAGAGTGTGCGAAGATGTGTTGGCCTGTTGGTCATAAATTTTATTACTCTGTTGACTAGGCAGACGAGTCCCTTCAAAGATTTTCAATGCTTCACACCTGTAAACTGTTGTAGCTAGATAGAGCGCAAGTGTAGTGATTTTCTGGTAAAAAAAAGTTGCGTAAAATGTGGCATTAACATTAAGTGATGAAGTGAAAGTTATCGAGTTAAAGGAAAATTAGAAACAAAGTGTATGTCAAATAATGTTGAAGTTCAGTTGTGTAAAACTCAGGTGTGACACTTTAAAGATAAAGATCATAGTGAGTAAGTGGCTTGCGCCGATATTGGTGACATACTGTAAAAGAAACCAAAAACAACTGTTTATGTGGAAATAAATTAACTGTTGTGGGAGTGCGTTCTTCATGACCTTTCAAAGAACATGCCCATTTCTGGATCTATTCTGCAAAGCAAGCCATGAACTGGCAAAGAAATTAGATAAACCAGAGTTCAAGGCTTCTAATGGATGGCTCCTGGACCAATTAGTTAATAATGTGCAGTGATATACAGTACAGTATTATAGTATAGTGTTGGATATTAAATTGAATAAGATTAGTAAACTTCAGTAATGTTCAATGACTAATGAGCGAGTTACGATAACATTTACACAGAAAATAAGATTTTAATTAAGATGATTCACCAACGAAATAAGCGACAGAAAGCTGATTTAATGTGAGAAGTGTTAAACGGAATATTTTGTACTTCTTGCAGTTTTTCATATATACGAATGATAAAATATTCCATTTTAATGTAACACCTGAATAATACGGAAACCTGTCCACAACGGAAAAAAAAATTAGGACCATGTCACTTCCGTCTTGAACAGGTTTCACTGTAATTTCTATTTGATTTTCATTCCTCTCCTCTTCTCATTGATTCCTCTCCCAACTGCTTAAACCGAAATTACTCAATTCTCAGTCTCAAAGTTTTGTACCGGTACTGATAAGATATGATGAAGACTAATAAATATGTTTTTAACATCTGAATTGTCTCCTAGGATTCAAGTTAACATAATAAAATATGATGCAAACTCTGAGTCAGTAATGTACTGTATGCTACTCTAAGTTACAATAATAAATTACACATAATGTTCTGCATGTCAACTATTCTGTCTTAGATATAGATAAATAAGGTCAAATTTTCATAGTGTTCACATCAAAATTACGAAACAATTCTATAAACAACTGAATGTGTTCGGACAACTGTTGTTTATATATAACTGTTTATTTTATAATTTTAATGATTAACGTAATTACATGTGAACACTGTATGAAAAAAAAAATTGACATTTATTTAAGACAAAATAGTTAACATGACTAGTGAAAAGGCATTGGTCAACCAATACCATGACTTACGATTGAAAACAGAACTTTCAATCAAATACATAGCACAAGAAAATGGATATAACCCCAACATAATAGACAACATAATACGTAAGACAAAACAAAACCACAAAAAACAGAAGAATACAACACAAACACAAGAACACAAAAACACACATAAAATTGCAACTTCATTCAAGAAATTAAACTACAACATCGCATATAGAACAAACAACACTCTACAAAAACATCTCAACACACAAACAACACAAACAAACAAATACAACCACACAGGCGTATACAAACTCAAATGTAACACCTGCAACAACTTTTACATAGGACAGACAGGCAGATCATTTCAAACACGTTACAAAGAACACATCACAGCCATAACAAAATTACAAAACACCTCCACATATGCAGAACACATCACAAATGCCAACCACACCTACAGAGACATCAACACAGACATAGAAATACTGCACATCCAACCAAAAAGCCAGAAACTCAACACACTAGAACAATATGAAATATACAGGCACACGAAAACACACCCCAACGATATTCTCAACACACAACTCAATTTCAAAACACATACACTCTTTGACTCTACACTACGAACACACCTACACAGGAAACAAGAGGTGCCAAGACCAACAACGACCAGTTCCAAAGATGACCGAAAATAGGTCGAAACATGTTAACAAGGTACGTTAATAATATTTAACACAAAAAAGTTCTTATCATACATATTAAAAAAAAATGTTCAGATAATTGTTGTTAATAGATTTTTTTTTATAAGTTTAATGATTTATGTAGACCTTGTATGCTAGGCACACTAAACTACATTATTAGTGTTGGAATTTCCAACATACAGAGGCAATAACTTGAACATGTTGTTGAGGATATTTTTACACGATGCCAGGTAAACCTCCATAACAGAGTCATCACTTCACTTTGAGATTGTATTGTAAGTTAAGGTCCATTGGGATACAAGTTTTCTGTTCAGAAAATCAATCAGCAGTTTACCTGGTAACTGCATACCCTAACATAATAGACACATTAATAAAAAAGGCAAAACAAAAACAGAACAAACCAACACAAACACCACGTGACAATAAATACATAACATTAACATATCACAATACCAATACTCACAAAATTGCAACTTCATTCAGAAAACTAAAATACAAAATAGCATACAAAACAAATAACACAACACAGAAATATCTAAATAATCACATTAAACATTCAAATAAATATAATTCGACTGGAGTTTACAAACTAAAATGCAATAGTTGCCCACATTTTTACATAGGACAGACAGGAAGATCCTTTCACACAAGATATAATGAACATATTAAAGCTATGACCAAACCCTACATCACATCAAATTATGCAGACCACATTATCAACAATACCGTAATCATGACTACAATAATATAGAAACAGATATGGAAATTTTACACATCACACTAAAAAGTTCACAGTTAAACACCTTAGAACAATACGAAATATATAAACATACAATAACATACCCACAACATATACTTAATACACAACTACAGTTCAATAGCCACACATTATTCGAAGTCATGATACGTCATAACACACAAACAACCAGCCCCCACCATAAGAACAACACACCCCCACCCCTACAATCGACAAATGCACATCGCAGAATTCAAGATCACCAGTAGTTCAAGAGACACTGATGAAGATGTAACATCACGTCGAAACGGACCGTCTGTCCAAGGTATATACCTTTTTTAAAATTTTTAACACTTTTTAACGTGTGACTAAACAATTTAATGTTTTTAACAAAGTGTTAACGTAAACTTTAATCAATGCATACCTACTACTTTACAGCATCGAGACAGCTGCTCGTGCAAAAGGAATCACTTAGTAAAATAATGCATACGGGTAATAAAATATGTATAACAAATCCCATAACAGATAAAAAAAAACCGATATACGATACAAACTCTCGTAGCATGTGCTAGAATTGATCATTTAGTCACAGAAGAAAATCTCGATCATTTCAGTCTGACTATCCCCTGAGAAAAACTGCATCACCTCAATGGGCAAACAACTATAGAAGACACTGTGTAATCAACTAATATGTTGGTAACAGGCACCTACAGGTAATGGCGAAGCTGAAAGGATATCTGATAGTCTCTGGTTATACAAACTAAATACGTATAAGGATAACTTATGCAGAGTAAGTCAATGTGATGTTCAGTGGTGTGCGGTGACCATTCAGACAGCCGAAGCAATGAATATTATAATTGTTAGGTAAACAATAGTAAATCAAGGGGCTTGCCTTGATAAAATCACAACTGATAATAATTTAAAAGAACATATATTAAAATAATTAGACCTAATATCAATTTAAATTTCTTAAAGCTACCATTAAACAACATTTAATATAAAATAACAAAGCTTCTGGCTTTAAACTCACCCTTGGCACTTCTCACAGCAAGATCAACGGAAATGAAATTCAATCCTTCTCTCCTGGGAAGCAAATTTGGTAACCACCTCATCAAAGAACTCTTTCTTCTTCCTGAGTTCTCCTAGCAGGCGTGCTTCAATTGAAATAATTCCAAGATGAGATAGTCTCTCTTCTCCAGTAGAATTTCGAGAGTAGCTTTTGATTCTCTTCAGCGTTGAAAACGACCTTTCTACTGAAGACGTACTCACAGGAATTGTACACAGTAATGTCACTAACACATTAAACTGCTGAAAACTTTTTTTCAGCATTGAATTAGTACTCAATAGTTTTGCAAGTTCACTCACGGTTTTATTTCTAAACTCTTCACTGCTGTACACTACAATCAGCTCATTTTTCAATCGAATGATGTCGAAAAATTTTCCATAAGTATCTATGAGACTCTGAAAGCAACTTTCTGCGAATTGGTTAGAATATTTTTCATAGTTTTGAGGCGACAATAAATTTCAGTTTAGAATAATCTTGAAATCTTAAATCCAAGTGGTTATCAATATTATCTAACACTTCGCAATAGATGCGTTTATAGTTGATATTTTTTCTCTTCGAAGGCTCACCTACTTTAGACACAGTTTCTTGGAAAACTCCTTCATAATCATCACGTAATGCGGCTATGGAACGGCAAGTTTCTTGTATTTTCCGTTAACAGTACAGAATATAATTTGCTTGGTTCTGTAGGATGTTGTACAACACATCGGTGAAGGTAAATATTTTGTCAAACGTATTTAAGAGAAAAACAAATTTGAAATCTTCCAAAAGTGTCAAGAAACCATTAATTGATGCTAAAATATCTGACTCAATTTCTTGAGGGTATTCTAGCATAGCACAAAACACATTACAAAGTTGAATTCTGTTCCTGCACACAGTATTTACCAGTCTTGATGAATAATTCCATCGCGTTGACAGACATGTGGAAGACGACGTTGCAAAAATTGATCCAAAAGTTAGCACGTTTCGGCGATCTTGAAAAAAAAGCTGCAAGTCCATTAAGCGTACTAAAAAATATTTTACACTCAGGTATTTGGCTGGTGCTTTGAGACAAAACGAGGTTCAGTACATGGGCATAACAGTGAAAAAATATGGCTTCTGGATGTGTGACTTTGATTAATGCTTGTACTCCATTCAAATTTCCCGCCATCGTTGCTGCACCGTCATACGTTTGTGCAATCAATTTTTCATTACATCCGAATTCTGATAAGAAGTGCCGGATAAGTTCTGCAATAGCTTGGGCATGTTTGTCACTACTTATATCACAGAACCCCAAGAATCTTTCCTTTATCTCTCCTTCATGTACATAACGCAGGACAATAGAAAACTGTGCTTTATTTGCCACATCTGAAGTTTCGTCAACCATGACGGCTACAAAAGGAACATCAGTAATTTCCTGCTTTATAGCTGATAAAACGGTTGAACCTACAGCTTGGATTAGGTCATTTTGGATTCGATTCGAAATCCCTTTAAACACAGTAGAAGTTTCTAAATGCTCCGCTAAAAGAGGATCATATTCTGCAGTGTACTTCAGCAATTCCACATAATTGCCCCAATTAACAGAGTTTTCTGTTTCATCATGGCCTCGAAAGGCCAACTCTTGTTTTCCCAGAAAACACACTGCATTAATGAGCCTTTTAAGGATGTCCCTGTTGCGCTTTACCTTTTGATTATGTAGAGATATTTCATTTTTAAGTTGGTGATCAAGTGCAGTTTCTATTCTATTTTCCCCAAAAGCAGCTATAGCTTCAGACGATCGTAGGTGGTTAACAGACAGCCCGTGCTCGGCTATAGATTTTACTAAATTTCCCAGTTTTGGTCCAACTAGTATTTCTATCCTTTCCAAACAACAGACAGTACCAGCAAAACACCGCATTTAGCTCAGCGCTACCGGCTAACCAGTCACATTTGCTATACCAATTAGACTGAAAATGTCTGGTAAATTTACTGGTCTTTTGAACCAAGTTCGGTAGTTCTGGTGTTGGCCGTCCATTTTTAATTATCTCATTTTTTTCTTGGAAAGAATGAGCGGAAAAGGGCTTCAACACAAGCTCTTTTATAATACATGTAGATATTGTTCTATATAATATAATGTATTGTATTATTAGTTACTACCTGGTACCTTCACGAACTAAAATATTTTCACACACATTCGACAAACATGTACACTGAAGAAAACATAACTGTTACTGATACACTTTACACTTTCTATATACAACTTCTCACATGTGATTCGAAATTACGGAGAATGCTTCTGAGCGCGACGGTCTGAACAACACTACAAAAAAAAAATAGGGCGAAGTGTGGCATCTTACTGCTCTAAAAGAAAGCAACACACAGGTATAGTCGGTGACTCAGGATAAGACGAGCGCAGAAGGGAACAGAAGAAAGGGTGGTAAACAGATATCATTACAACAGTGCAATACTTGTACTACTAGTAGACGGAAATAATGTTTCCACTCACTAGTAGTACAAGTATCGCACTGTTGTAATGTAATCTATTGTCCACTCTTTCCCCTCACTCTGTGCTCGTCTTCTTCTGAGTCACCGACAGTACTTGTCTCCATGCTCTTGCAGACATTCTCTTAGTTGACACGTGTAAGTGACGTCACAACCCATGCTAGCTTCTGATTGTGGGGTGCAGACGCACATAGCCCGTGGCCTTCATCAGAGGTGCGCGCGCAATTCCTTCACTGTTCAGCCGAAGTAGAAGTGACAATGCTTCGTTTCGCTCACAATGCTCATACCAATAATGTAACGTATTAAGCTCTAAGTTCTATATGTTCTGAAGAAATCTGAGGATTTTATACAGATATTATTGAATAATCGTGTAATTATAATGACACAATATATTGTTACCGAAGCAGTGCTTCAGTAGCTTACCCTGAATGCACGCCACTGGTGATGTTCCTGATTTCAATAATTATACGAAATCTATTGAGTGCATTTGTTATGATTATGACATATTTACTGTTTTAAACAGTAAATTCACAGTTTCATCCCCCACGTTGGATTCACTGTGATTCTTCAGAACAGCTACGAAAATGGCGACCAGTGGGAAACATGCAGCATTCTGTGTTCATGATTTTCGTGTAAATAAGTTTGTCGTGAGTGTTCAACAGCATTTTCAGAGAAAATTTTGGACAGACCTACTCAGTGGTGTCAATTCGTAAGTGGTATGTACAATTTCAAGACAAAGGCTGCATCTGAAAGCAAAACGTCGACACGGGAAGAAGGAGTGGAGCATGTCCACACAAGTATCATAAGAAGCTCTCAGAAATTCACCTACCAGGCAGGCCGAGGACTTGGCATCTTGCAGAAAACTACTGGTACATGGTGAGTCCTGTGGAAACGTTTCCAAATGAGGGCTTACCATTTGCAGTTGCTTCAAGTTCTGAAGAACACTAACTTTGGCTTGCGAGCATCTTTCTGACCTGATATTATCGGGATAATGGAAGAGAATGGTTTCCCTGAAAAGTTGGTCTTTTGTGACAAAGCAACATATCACATGTCAGGGAAAGTGGAAAGACATAACGTGAGGATGTAGGATGCTAACAATCCCTACGAATTCTTGGAACACGAACACGATTCCTTCAAAAACTCCACGTTTTCTGTGCTATTTCCCATTAAAAGATTTATGGGCTCTGCTTCTTCAATGTAACCACTGTGACAGAAACTACATATATCTTGATATATTGCCAACAATGACTCCTCCCTCAGCTGGAAAAAGACAGTCCTGACTTCCGTCATTCAACAGGATGGAGCTTCTGCATTCTCCTGTTTTACCATAGCTCAGTTGTGGGATTAAAAACCGTTTAACTGACCTCGACACATTATAAAGAGTTTGGCAGGTACAGATTTAATGTATGCCACGTTGCTCATGGAGCACACATTGAGCATTTGTAATGTGTCTGTAAAATACTTGGTGAGTTTTCCTTTCCTACCTGCATTATAATAAACTTGAGTAATAAATTACTGAAATCAAAAACTCATTTTGACTTGCTCTGTACAAAGAGAAGTCAGAAAATAAGTTTTCCAACTCATGCACTTTTTTCATACTTTATTTTTACTTAAATAAACCAAAGAAACATCCTTACTCATATTAGGGGAACAGAGAGGTAGAACTTAAACTGAGAAGAATTCAATCCGAAATCAGAATTCGAATCCAGTGTGGCTTAGTGGATAGCGTCAGCACATAGAGCTGAAAACCTGAGTTCGAGTCCCAGTGCCCGAGAGAATTTTTCTCCGTTCTACCCATTCTTTATCATATCCTTACTTATGTTTATCGACATACTCAGATTACTCACTCTCTATGTTGAGGCACTTGTCTAGGATAGAACTCCACTTTTCAAAACCCTATCAGTAGAAGGTGGGAACCTTTTATGCAGCTATGTTTGCCTCATGCTTGACATCATTATGTCATTCAATTTGCTTGCCACGAAGATGTTCATTTTGGGAAAGAGATGAAAATCTGAAGATACCAGGAGCCTATTCCACAAAGGTTTGGTATTGTACATTACAAATTACTGATGAAAAATTTTGTAAAGTATGGAGTTGTATCTTTCTGTTCCACGAAAGCATTATAGTGTGTTGTACATTACCAATGAATTGCTACTAGTGACATATCAATAAACATACGTCATAATGCGTCATAAACGAGAATGCGGATGCTTTAGCAAAGAAGGGCAGCACTGTTACTTACAAACCTGTTACTAAATCTACGTATTACTCTGTAAAAAGATTTATTAAATCTACATACTTAGACTTCAACAAACAAAATTTGATAACACAATCCCAAGGGAAAAAATGGAACTCTCTGCATCAAAATCCACAGTTAATTCCCGATTTACCACGAAAATCGTCTGTAGCTGCATTTAGTTTGGCAACAGGCCATGATTGTTTGGCCAAACACCTGCATAGAATTGGAATATATCAGTCCCCTAACTGTCCATTGTGCAACTCAAACCAAGAAATGGATTCGGAACACCTCAAAATCTGTGCTTCAGTGGCTGGTCATGATAATATCTTTGAAAAATATTGGAGTGCAAGAGGTCAAATGACTTTATTGTCAAATGCCTGGCATTAGAAAACAACAACAACACATACGTCATAACATGAAGCAGCTGGTTATCTTCATATTTCATTAATCGAATTAGGTTATGTTTGTCTCTTTAATCAAAATGTACTTTGAGGTAGGTTATGCAGCAAATACTTGTAGTACAGAGAAAAACATTTATCGAAATCCGAGGTAGCAACCTGTTATTTGGCAAAGGACCTGCTTGGCACTAGTGCAAGGTGTGGGTGCAGATACATGGACACTGGTGTTTTCAAATCAGTTGCAAGTAATATTATGCCGGTAGTGAGAGTTGAAGCTATTTTTCTTGAAAGGATGTTCTGTTCAGTGCATTTTGTGGTAATGCCATATTCGTTACATGAAAGTGGATCTGTACAATACATACATACATACGGAAAAGAAAATCCTGTGCAGTAACAAGACGAAAATTTCAAGTAAAATTTTCTGACAGTCTTGTGTCTAGTACCTATATAATAAGAACAGCACTCTATAAAGTATTTATGCGGTTCATAAAAGAAAAAAAAAACATAGAAAATGGCATATTCTTACAGAAGAAAAATTAGAAGAGATTGGCGAAAGACTAGAAAACATCCTTAAAAAATGTCAGGTGTTTGGCGCAGACTGGAATAAGCAAGTGTTCTGCTGGTAGAGAACAAATTTACCTAAATTAAAGCCATACAGAATTCCCGAAGTCCAAGAGTTAAGACCCTATTAAAAGAGACTAAATTCTTGTACTTGGATCTTGCAGAGTCAATTCAGGAAAAATCTATCCAATTTTTTTCTCTAAAACCCACACACCAGAAACGAACTTACAGACTACATAAGAGCTGTTATAGAGTCAGTCAGTGTCGAAGAACCTGTGAAAGTGAATAATAAGAACATAAAAAGATGTGAACAATGCATTGCAGCAAATGGGGGACATTTTTAGCAACGAATGTGAGCTAGATAATTTAAAATTCTACAACTGTTATTGTAATTAGTGTCGTATTAGTGAGCGGGATATGGGCACAAGTCTCAGGGTAACCAAGCCATAGCTTGGCACCACTTATTTTCGGATCATGATAAATGCTCCTCACTGTATATTTCTTTAGATGTTACTAGCAGTAACTCTCCTTTACCCACAGAGACCTCCAGTTTCAAAAGTTAAGAATATTTTAATACAAACTAGTGAAGAAGATTTTGGCATACAGGGACAACGATCTGCAATAGCTACTAATTTATTTTGTGGACAGCCAAGGTAAGCATATGATGAAGAGAGAGTGGAATGGAGAAAAATTCTCTCCGGCACCGAGATTTGAACCCGGGTTTTCAGCTCTATGTGCTGACGCTCTATCCACTAAGCCACACTGGATTCCCATTCCGATGCCGGACAGAATCCTCTTAGTTTAAGTTCCACCTCTTAGGTTCTCTCTAGTGGCCAACCCTCATGCACTGTGTCACAGATGTGTGACATGGTATCATGTACACACAGTGTGCAGAGGTGCATTCTTATGAGTGACTAAGCGGCCAGCATCCGACGGAATAAGCGCCATCTTTTAAATCACATTAAGTGATTATTTTTCGCATATCATATATTACGATGTACCGAAGTACATATGATATTTCCATGCAGAAATTCTGCGTCATCATATGATGAGAGAGTGGAATGGAGAAAAATTCTCTCTGGCACTGAATCTGGTGCGGCTTAGTGGATAGAGTGTCAGCACGTAAAGCTGAAAACCCAGGTTCAAATCTCGGTACCAGAGAGAATTTTTCTCCATTCCACTCTCTCTTCATCATATGATGACGCAGAATTTCTGCATGGAAATATCATATGTACTTCGGTACATCGTAATACAAGGTAAGCATGCCTAAATCTGAATTTAGGGAAAATGGAAATTCCTCTATACTCTTAAATTGTACTAGACGAAACAAGGAATAGTACAGGGCGAGCCATACAAACATTTATCATTTTAATCACTAATAACATTGACCGAAAAACAACACATAGGTGCAACCGTAGACCACTTAAGTTCAACATTGCCCTGAATTGAACAGTAACTATGTTGGAAATGTCTTCCATCTATAGCCAAACACAATAAGTACCTATATCTATTAAATTAAGAAAAATTTGTTCCGGCACCAGGAATCGAACCCGGGACCTCTCAGCTCTACGCGCTGAGCGCTCTTTCCAACTGAGCTATGCCAGGACACGATCCATGGTGCCGGCCGAACTCTTCTCATTCATATTATCAATAGAGACCTCATATATGAATATACATGTATACAATAAGTACCTGTCGCACCATATTCTGTGACATTTTTCGAAATGTATCCTCGTGAATGTTATCTTCGTCCATAAACCACATTATGGACAGAATGTCTGGGCTTACAGTAAGAAAAGCCTGGAACCATTGACAATAACACACTCGCTGTTGCAAGTCTTGGTCCTTCAATTCCTGCATTACATGCACTTTGTATGTTAGTAAACGCGATTTATTTGCTGCCCTATGACTTTTTTTTATTTTAGTAGGTTATTTTACGACGCTTTATCAACATAAGGTTATTTAGCATCTGAATGTGATGAAGGTGATAATGCCAGTGAAATGAGTCCGGGGTCCAGCACCGAAAGTTACCCAGCATTTGCTCATATTGGGTTGAGGGAAAATCCCGGAAAAAACCTCAACCAGGTAACTTGTCCCGACTGGGAATCAAACTCGGGCCACCTGGTTTCGCGGCCAGACACGCCGACCGTTACTCCACAAGTGTGGACGCTGCTCTATGACATGTGCCATATGAGTAGCCTGTCTTCTGGCTTAATCAGCGCAACAAAGATAATTTTTTGGATGAATTTGGTCAAAACGTCAGAGAACTCATCACTTAAACTGCAGTATTTGAGAAAAACAGGCCTAGGATATATATTTTCAAGTGTTGAGACAGTGTTGCTATCATTGAATCTCATTTTACTGTGCATCAACTGTTCAAGTGAAAGGTCATTTTCAGTCCTAAAAAGGATAAAACAATTGATTTCGAGGTAGCGTCTCATAGGAGAAACTGTCTCTCTTACAGTTAGTCTTCTGTGTATTGTAAATGATTTAATGAAAGCACTGGACTTCAAACATTTATCTGTTAAGTAACGAATTCTTCAAAAATAAGTAAATACTCGTACATCATGGAAAAACATAATTCTGGGTGAGTTCTTGTTGTTACTGTTATTGTTGCTGTTCAGATGAGAAAGAGAGGAATGGGATGAGAAAGAGGATGATGATAATGATGCTAGGCAAATCAAGCTTTCAGATATAACTCCCCGTAAAGTTGATTTGAATAATTTTGAGGGAAAAATTGTTCGGGGCCGGGCATCGAACCCGGGATCTTTGGTTAAACGTACCAACCTCTACCAACTGAGCTACCCGGGAACTTTACTCGACACTGATCCAACTTTTCCCTCTATAGCCACAGACCTCAAAGTGGGCTGACAAACGTTAAGCAACCAACATTGAGGGCACACTAACTCTGTGTGACTTAAATTGTGGTTTTCTGTTAACGAACAGTGATGTGTATTATGCAAATCAAGCTTTCAGGTATAACTCCCTGAAAGTTGACTTCAATAGTTTTGAGGGAAAAATTGTTCCGGGGCAGGGCATCGAACCCGGGACCTTTGGTTAAACGTACCAACGTACATAATGCATGTGGTGGAGTTTAAACAAAGGTCCCGGGTTCGATGCCCGGCCCCGGAACAATTTGTCCCTCAAAATTATTCAATGATGTTAGGGTTACTTTGTTCCATCAGCTCATTAGTTATGTTTAAATATAAAATATGTCTAGTTGTCATGTGTGAAAAGAAGGTGCCTCATGAAAAAAATTATGCTCCAGGCCTATAAAACTGTAAATCAGGCCCTGCTGTCAAGGACCAAGAAGATGATAATCCAAATCCGGACTGTAAGAAGGATGAGAAAGAACGGACCATCTTATTTTTGCAACTGCTTTCCTTGTATGCAAATTGATGTGAGGTCTTGCATTATAATGGAGGAGATGGATGTCATTCAAATTTCTGTCGAGTTGAACTCTGCAAATGTAATTTTTCAACTTGTTTAGTGTTTCCACATATTGTTGTGAGCTAACTGTATGTTTCTTTCCATAAAATTTACAAGGAGTATTCCATATTTGTCCCAGAACACAGTTGCCATAACTTTACCAACTATATCTTCACCTCAGGCTCATAATGGTGGACCCAGTTTCATCTCCTGTAATGATGCGTGACAGAAAAATATCTCCTCATTTGCATAATACTTCAAACAAATGTCTTTCTGGACCTGTCAACATTTTCTATATCCACAGGGAGCAAACCTTTCTGTAACCAAGCTTCTTAATGATGGCTATCAAAGCTGTTTTCTTATGCTCACTGCATCACATAGCTCTTTGATTTATAGAGATATTGAAAACATCCACCATTTTTAACAGCTACTGTTTTGCTTTTATGTGATACATTGCATAGTTGTTCCATGTGGTGAAACTTAAGACATCTTGTGGCTACTAAATGAAATTCGCAACATTATGGGTTGCCAGGTTTGCAAGACAAAAAAAAGAGGAGGCATCACTTTTGTACCAACCCACATAGGTACTATGCCTGGTTCGAGAAAGAATCAATTTCATCTGGGACTCTTCAAAAAGGTTCAGCATCTTTAAGAAGCTTCAAAGCGATGTAGATGATGGACCATCAAAGAATTTGCATCCTTTATGTCTAACTCAGTGGACAGTCTGATTTCATTCTCTGTCATCAATTATTTCCAATTACAAGAATTCCCTAAACTTAATGAAGGACTAAGTAGAATCAGAAAAATCGGATGCTGGTGGAAAAACCAATAATTTTATCACTCAAATAACAACTTTAGATTTTTTCTTCCATCTTTCTCTATTTTGTAAGGTTTCGACCACTACTTCCGACACTACACTTCAAGCACAATCATTTTACTTCCAGCAGGCCACAGAAATGATCTCAACATTGCTTCAACTTTTTAAAGTACTCAGAACGCAGTATAAAACTTTCTTGGACATCTTCAATGACAAATCAGAGAGTCTGTTTCACAGTCGACTAAACCAAGAAAAAGAATTCCCCACCGAATAGATAATGCAGAAAACAGAGACGTTTTTCCTTCCAACACCCCAGAAGACTACTGCCAAGTTTTCAATGAAGTTGTTGATATGATCATAGTGTGTTACGACCTGATTCAAGTCTGAATACTTCCAATGTTGTTGAAATTCGTTCAATATCTACTAACAATCCCTATACCAACTTCTACAGCAGAAAAGTCATTTTCGAGTCTGAGAAGACTGAAAACCATCTCCATGAGATCAACAATACTCAGATGTGCTTAAACCATCTTGCAATCTTGAATGTTCATTGCGAGGAGTCCAACTCCTTGAACATGAAATCTGTAGCTAATGACTACACATATAGCACAGAAATATGTAAGTCAACTTTAGCTGTAAAAATGTAAACTAAATTTTATTTACGAACAAATGAGTGTATACTTTATTATATCAACATAGGTCTGCAGTGGTGTAATATTATCAAGCAATTGAAACAAATGGCAAAATGTTTATTCATTGTCCACTTATTTCTTTGAGTATTTCCTATTAACAAGACTATGGAGAAACTGAAAACCAGCCGAAGTGGATAGGATCAATGCTTATCTAGCTCCCTTCCTCCTAACATTTTCAAGTTAGTGGTCCTGTGCTCTCGAAAACTGAAAGAGAAATTTGGACCTAAAATTAAATAACTTTTTAGTAAAAAGATATTCCATTCAATATCACGGTCAATGTGAGTTATCCCAGCAATCTGATATAAAATTATGTTGTTGTTGTTGTTTGTTGTTGTTGTTTCCTAATGCCAGGTGTTTGACAATAAAGTCATTTGACCTCTTGCACTCCAATATTTTTCAAAGATATTATCATGACCAGCCACTGAAGCACAGATTTTGAGGTGTTCCGAATCCATTTCTTGGTTTGAGTTGCACAATGGGCAGTTAGGGGACTGATATATTCCAATTCTATGAAGGTGTTTGGCCAAACAATCATGGCCTGTTGCCAATCTAAATGTAGCTACAGACGATTTTCGTGGTAAAATTATGTGAGAAGATGGTTAAAAGATGTATTTACCCTAGATGTTAAGAAAGACTCACAGCTCCCTCTGGATTCATAGATACATCATTTCTACTGACAAAGAAATAAAGAATATAATGTATTGGTAATTTCATTATGAAACCCAAATCATTCAATCTGTCTAGTATATTTTCACAGACAATTTTGTGTCTGAAATACTGTTTTAGCAGGGGTAGAGTTACTCGCATCCGTAGCATCCTTAAGCTACATGTGCCCCCTGGATGGTGCCAAATGAGTGTAACGGAATATTAGTTTGATACTCTGGCTGGAATATATGATTTAGTCTGCCAATAGTCTTCCATTCTTGACGGAAGCATAATCTGCATTCAGAGAGGTTACCTGCCTAACCCTGAGGCTAGGCTGGGTATCAGCAAATACTCTACAATGATAATACTGTAAAAGTGGCGAATGACTCGCCAGTGCAATCTAGCGGCAGGGATTGTAGGCAGCGAGGATGACGTGACGAATGGCGTGTTGAACTGTGATATGAGCTTTGTTATTCAAGAAACATATGATGTCCTAAGGATTATTCTCATTATAGTTGTAGCCTACACAATGTCAGTTAAATGTGGAAATGTTTGTTCTATGTTTTGTAAAAACTATGCCTAGTAAAATATGCCAGATCTTTCTTCAGATTTCCAGAAGATAGAGATTGGGAGTAGTAATGTAATCACCAGTAGAATATTACTTTTCTGTTACAAGATGATGATTATGATGATGATGATGATTATTATTATTATTATTATTATTATTATTATTATTATTATTATTATTATTATTACTACTACTACTGCTTCTACTACCGGTACTACAGTTATTTGCTTTCGTCTTTTAGGTGTGCCATGCTCATATAGGTAAATAAACGTAGACAGACTTTAGTGAGGTTTAATAGGGCGCGTCAGCTACTATCGCTATTTGCGTCCTTATCTAAACTTCTTTAAAAAACAAAACACAAACAATATCATAAGGAAAATGCGAGCACTAATTAAAAACGCTATCAACAGTTCTAGACGAAACGTTTAAAATTAGAGGGATAGAATATATTATGCACAAAAAACAAAAAATATACTCAGATCACTTTTGATTATCGGACTTCAATAACCATAATTCGAAACATTAGGGTAAGTAAAAATAGAGTGTAATAAATTGGAAAAGTATACCGAAGTTTGAAATCAGTCGTAGGACTGTAAATTTTTAATACCTTGTTTTTAACAACAGACTGAAGATAATAGTTATTCCTTCACTGAATTTAACAGCTCCTACTTCTGAAAATATGAGTCAAAATCAAAGCACAATGAAAGAATCGCGAAGATCCCAAATAAACACATTAGATCTTCCATCGAGGAAGCTGCGGGTTTTCTGATATTAGACAGAAACAACAGACCATACTCCTCCATCGTGTAATGAGATAGTACAGTAGCAATGACATATTCTCTGTGTTAACTGAAACTTACTAAACTGCATAAATCTACTTTACATTGTTGATATAAAACACAATTTCTTTATAGCCTAATTTCTCCATATAGAAAATTGAAAGTCTTTACATTTTTTTATTCAAAAAGTGTGTCTTGGGATGCGTAACATAAAAATGTGAATTGTTGATTTTGTGAAGAAAGTGGACTCATGCTTTTTAATAATAAGTGATCCAGGTAGTTATTCGACAAATAATTTGCCTAGTCCTATATTTTAAAGGCATTATTAATATTTCACTAAATTAAGATCATTTTTTTTTATGATGCAAGAAATCCTAAAAGATAAAAGCTGGCTCAAGAGGAAATAACAGCTCTAAACACAGTCCAAATGCCGATTTAATTAAAATTGTTGAAGATGATGAATTCATTAGTCACAAGTGTGCTTAAAAAAAGGAAATGGAGAAACTATATTCCAGTTACGATAAAAGTTATGCCACAACGTTCTATTAATGTTCACCTCAAGACAAAAGATTTCTAAGAAGAAAATTATGTTTACCAACAGATCTCTCAACAATTGACTTCATGAATTTGGTATAGGCCCGGTATAAATTGCACCATTCTACAATTAATTATTAAAAATAAAATCCGATATTGTACCATTGAATGAAAAGGTTGTAACTATTATTGTTGAAGAAGGAAAACATTACTTATAATGCTAAAACAGACACTTTGAGGGATTCAATGAATTAGGCATAGATAGGCCTAATCAACAAACTTCAACTGAATTAAAAATTTCAGAAGTACCATTTGCAAACCAAACACTGGTTTTCATTATTCGAGGAATGTGCAAAATTTTAAAGCAAAGTACGTAGGCATATAAGTTATTTTCTATCAAAAGTTACAATGCCTGCAGAAATTTTAAAATCACATCTGCTTCATGTAAAAGATAAAATATAAGATACAGACTTTATCCCTAAAGCAGCGACTGTGCCAGTATCTTCAGTGACTAATATTTCAATGTGCTAATAAATTGTTACATAAAAAATTAAATAGATAACCATTAGCCAAGGAACGAAATATGCGATTTATGAAAGTTTCTAAAGTAATGCACAACTCAATCATAATTACATTTGAAAATATGAGAATTGTTTCATTTCATTTCTATTCCAATAACTTTGTAACTTCTTATTAATTTAAAATGTTGTGAATCTTCTGATTCTAAATAAAACTATTGATTTGCATTTTTTTAATTGACATCAAATTAACACTTCTCCGTTTTTCCTCATGTAACCTAGCACGCCACAAGGAGTGTATAAACAATCCAAGCTGCTAGATAGCAGCACAGTCACTTTTCACCGCCTCTTGCAATGCTAAACAGGCAAGCTTTCCAGTATTATTGTTATAGAGTATTTGGTATCAGTTGAAAACTTTGATTCCAATAACTTGATTGAACATGACAGAGTGATTTTCGTGTTTTATGTCACATAGGTGAAGGAGAGTATTTGGTTTTTATTAACTTTCAATTCATCTACAATCTATATCTAATAATTTGTTTCTCCTTTCATTTGGTGCCAAACATTAAATTTTCGGTAAATCATCTTGGGCCGACTGAACAATTTGCAGATAAATTTAACTTGTGTGAATCTTGTACAATATTATTGTCATCTTTCTGATATTCTGACTCAGGCATCATTTTGTAATGACTATTGTACTAGTTCCCAGTACTGTGTACATTCGAAGAATTAATGTTCCGAGAGTTAAGACAGTTTTTTCGTTGTTATTATGATTATAATATCATCTCTGTTTATTATTTCAATACCATAAAACAGCCACGACCTTTAATATTGTATTGATTCACTTCTATCAGTTAATCACATAAATATTAGTTAATACATTTAATTTTAATTCTAACTGAGCCTCTGGTGTGGGTCAGTCCAGCTATCAATCTGTTGTAGTTAGCCTTGGTTGCGTATCTAAGTCTACATCAAGGGTGTACACAAGGGGGGTGGGGGTTACCGGGTTTGAATCTCCCCTCCTTGAACTTAAAAAAAATAATTACATATAGAGATTTGAGTATTTTTTTTATCCACAATCGTTTTCCCTTCTCTAATTTTTTACTGTCAGAGTAACAAAATCTACATCGACATAAGGCATAGTCCTCCTAACCATCCTTCGATATAATCCCTATGTTTGATGCTGCGGCACGATAGGTAGGCAGGCAGGCAGGCAGGCAGGCAGGCAGGCAGGCAGAGAGACAGACAGACAGACAGACAGATAGATAGATGGATGGATAGATATTTATTAGCCTTAAGAAATACAATGATTTCATGGCATCGTCAGAGTGAATACATAATAAATATGCGGTTACATACATGTTATTCCGACATACAAGATGTCTACAATAATATACAAATAATATACAATCAACACATTCAGTAATGAAGTCAATTCTCCACAGTTTTCTTCAGACCATTACTTGTACAAGGTTCTTGGTTTCCTTATCTTCTTGGGCAGTCTCACCCCAGACATGAATCAGATAGAAAAGAAGAGCAGTAAACACAAAAGGAGATACTAACTACTGTAAGCTAAATTTGGAGTGCTAAACTAAGATACTCATTGACAGTAAAAGGCATGTGGAAAAGTAAAATATGTTTCACTGACTTTTTAAATCTAGCATAGTTAAGGGCTTTAGTTTCAACAGGGAGTTTGTTGTAAAGTCTTATCCCTGTATGTGATAAGCTATTGAGACTTTTGGATAACCTATGATGATTAAAATGTAAATTATTGCATGTTCTTGTGCTGTAGTTGTGATAATCAGAGTTTATTTTAAAACTATCATAATTTTGGTGGATGAAACAGACTGTTTCAAGAATGTAAATACAAGGTAGGGGCAAAATATCAAACTCTTCGAATTATAAAAATGCTATCTTTATTATAGAGAGACCTACCATGTGCGCGTGCACACGCACACACGCACGCACACACACAAAAAATCCACTGCAGAAAAAGGAGAAATGTCATAATTTTCTGAAAAATTAATTTGAGGTTCAATATTATCATCAAAGGAAGATGAATATCATAAACTATAATACATACTTATGAAGTTTTGAAGAAGTGTTATACAACACAAAAATAGGTAATGTCATAAAATCACGTGTTAATAGATATTTACTTTTAACTGGAACACAAACTATTCAACTTTCGAATTGATAAGCAACACCGACAAGAATAAAATAGAAAATTTCTCAATATCATTGTCGGAATCAGATTCCAAACTTTTAATATGGGCTTCACTATTTAATTCAGTTCTATTTCTTTAAAGAAACTTCCTCCTGTAGATTTTCGGATGTCTGATGCATTCATGCAAGAGGAGACATATTTGACTTCCATTGGAATACCAACTTGCTTTTTGAACAAAGTATATAGCAATGCAATCTGCATGGCATATTATTAAGGGGAGTTGGTCAGTATCGCATGCAAAATAATGGTAAAAATAGCCTATCTTCTAGCAGTCATAAATATAATAGTCTACTATTTATCAGTGGTCTTTCATTTTTGTTAGCTATGTGTGTATACATATTAAGCTTTAAAATGAAAAAGAATGGTGAGTCTAGAATAAATCTGTATCCTTAAATTAATTTTTTTAATTAAGCACAATTTTTTTTATAAATTCACTACATGTCTGTGATTAGGTACACTCTATTCACTTATTATAATAAATATAGAATTGAAAATTTGACCACTTACTGCTAATAGATACTAAAACATACCCTACTAAAATTATTCATATATCTGTAATATTATGGGCATAGGGCTTATAGTAATCATCACCGTCAATAAATTTTAAAAAATTGAAGATTAGTATAAGCTCTATGCCAATAATATTACAGATATTTTAATAATTTTAGTAGGGTATGTTTTAGTATCTGTTAGCAGTAAGTGGCCAAAATTTTAATTCAATGTGTGCTATGATAAGTGAATAGAGTGTACCTAATCACAGGTATGTAGTGAATTTATATAAAACATATGTTTAAATTCAAAAATTAATTTAAGGGTAAGATTTACACTAGACTAACCATTCTTTTTCATTTTAAAGTTTAATGTGTATACATATATCACGAAAAAAATGAAATAGCTGTGATAAATAGTATTACATTTATGACTGCTTGAAGATAAGCTATTTTTACCATTACTTTGCATGCGATAACGTCCAATTCCCCTTAATCTCCTTTTCTTACCAGTGGAACCTTCAAGCCCTCTGCTATGTGTACCAATCAACAATACTTTTTTCGCACAGTTTTGACTGAACACATTTTATCAACAGTAATCTCACTTGAGGTTTTGATTTATCTAGAGAAAATCTAAACTCGAGTGGGATTTAATTGACTATTACACGATTAGAAGAAACTATATAAAGATTAGAAGTAACGAAGTACTCCAATATAATAAAATATTAATTCACTTACGAAAATACAAAACTGTCTTCAAATTTGTGCCATCTCAACATTATAAATATTACGCTAGTAGATGGCAGTACTGTGTTATTATTAGCTGTTTTCTTGGTATCAGTTGTGCCAACTATGGAATCTTCATTGAACTCTTTGGAAGGTTACTGGTCAAGAAAGCTTTGTTGATTCAGTTTCATTTTCATTAAAACAGTTGCATTCCATTTCAATTATCCAGATCCCAGTAATCAATGTCACTTGATAGATGATTTTCAATAAATCTTAGTATTAAACAATCTCTGATACGTGACTATTCATAATATCATATAGCAGAAGCTATAACATAATCTAAATAGTATAAACAAGTGTTAGAAAAGTTTTAATTAGGGATGATGAAATAAACAAGAAACGTTTTAATTAATGATGATGAAATAAAAAATAAACATGAATAATTTTAAAAGAAACAATTATTGAAAGTATAATTTTCACATTTGAATGTTTTAGTGGTTGGTGGTTCAGTTGATGTTATATCGGACGTGTGTGTAAAAAAAGTGAACTCGTTGATGTACAGTTTCCCTGAAAAAGGATGAGACGATTGAATATTCCTAAGTCTCAGATGTAAGACACTGCGCATGATAGGAGACCAGAGCACTGATACACAAGATAACGAATATTGAGTTACTTAAATTCAGGCTATTTGGTTTGTTACTAGCATCGTTCCGAAATTCACTTCAAAAACTGCAAAAAATATGATAATATTACGTAAATGAAAGATAAAAATATACATAAATCGTGTAGTTAAATCGACAACGGACCTTCATGACTAGATCGACACTCCACACAGAAAGGAAAGCTTTCATGTCGTTTCAATAGCTCAGACGGTGAGACTTCTGCGTGTTGTGTAGAAGAGTGCGAGTTCGATTCTTAGTCTACATAACGATTTTTTTTGTCTAAATAACGTTGAAATAGCTAAGTAACGTTGAAATAGAGTTTTACAAAGTCCTGAGATTAAGTGTTAATGATCGCAAACAATACAAAATTACAAGTTATAATATTATAAACGTTAATCTAATGAATGCATTTATACACACACATATACAATGTAAATGCATATATATTAAAAACTAACAATTAAAATGAAATTAAAAAAATATATATAATAATAGACAAACTTTTACAAAGTTTAGAGTCCTTAGGCTATGTCATTTGTTGAGTAATTATTACAATATTTTATTAATAGCTTTCCCATATGTGTAAGAAATGCACTCGCACAAAACAATTTTTGTTAAAAGTATGGCTTTGGATTATTTCATTCTCACACCTTCAGTTAATTTTAACTATTTTATCTACGTGTTTGCAATAGTGTTTAATTTAGTATGCATTCAATTTTATTTATGTTATGATTGAATGGAAAAGCACTGTTGCAGTTACTGACTAATTACATATATTAATACTAATTATTAAATGCATCTGTTAAGTAACCAACTGCAGTATCTTTTGCAAAATCTTGAATGTTTAAGTTGTCAATAATATTTCTGTACTATATACTATAATACGTTAAAAGAATTTGCAATAGATTTGGGATCCTCTACTTTATAATCACTGGTTTTAATGAAAAAATATTTTCTTTCTTAGGATATCTACAAGTTTAAATTTAATAATATTCCGAATAGGTTTAATTGCATTATCTGAATTTTGTACTTTTCTATTCAAATATATTCTATTTCCCTCTTTCATAATTTTTGATAAATTACACTGTACTCCTTGCAGTATTTAAGAACATGAGGATCATTACATTGCAACTCATTACATATAGATTCTTCTTTTTAATACATGAGATTTTGAAGTCCTTGCGTTATCTACATGTTTTTACTTTTGAATTTTTTCACAACATTGAGTGGAGAACATACACTGAAGTAATTATGAAATTAAGTGAAAAATGCAATACATTAACTCTTAATATCAGTAGTACCAGTATCATATACGTTTTTCCAAGATTCATTTTGTAGACATAAATGTAAATAATCACTAGATACAGCATTTACGATCCTTTCATAGTTTTTAAATTAATATTTTGAAATTGTTCAGTGACATTGGAAACATTTAGGATTTGTTTATCATGTTCAGACAAGCTATTGATTATAGGTTCTGTCGAATAGGAATTCAGTCTAATTCTGTGTACGAAACATTTATCAATGGCTGTGCTACTTCAGCTTAAATTTAATTTGATTAGTTTCGCAACAATTGGACTTCCTGTTATATCCTGTTATTTAGATATTTAATTTAGGGTTGATTTATTAACTCTTACTATGCAAAATGCCTCTTATTTCAATAATTCTATATCACGTTAAATAGTCATTGTCTACACTAAAGTATTATCGTCAGCCCTCATTTCTCATCGTAATGGCGAACCGACGTGACATGAGACAGTGAGTTATAGCTCTAGTTGAGGCTGGATATGGGGCTAGATCTGCTGGCCATTTGATTGGTGTTCCTGGAAGTACAGCCGCGAGGTGGGTTATCGTTACCAAAATTTAGGGGAGGTCGAAAATCGCCCTATTCCTGGGCGTCCGCGGATTTCTTCATTGGAAGAGGATGTTCTCTTATTTGAGACAGTTCGACAGGACCCCTTTCTGATTGCTAACGAAATAAGAGCAGTATCTAACTTTCCCGGCTCTTCACAGACTATGATCAGCAGGTTGAGGAACCGCGGTATTAGGAGCTGGAGGGCTGCGCAAATGGAAATATTGGGGGAAGTACAAGCTGTCGACCGTCTTGCCTTTGCTACCAATTGAGTGGATTTCGATTGGAGAAATGTAATTTTCTCCGACGAAACAACCATCTCGAGTGATTACGAAGGTCCTGTCCATGTCTATCGTGAGGATGGTCTCCGACATGACCAGCGCTATGTGCACCGACGTGAAAGATCGGGTCGCTTTAGCATATCGTGTTGGGGGTGGATGTCTTACAATGGACCTGGTGTTATAGAACGCATCTATGGCCGGTTTAATGCGGGAACTTACAAGCACATTCTGGAAAATATATTCCTTCCCTCCGCCCAAGAACGTTTTCCCGAAGGAACATTGCTCTTCCAGCAGGATAACCATCCCGTGCCCTATGCTGCAAGCATTCAAAGATGGTTTCAAAGGGGACCCGAGATCGAAATCATTAATTGGCCTCCGAAGTCACCTGATTTGAATGTCATCGAAAATTTATGGGCGGAATTGAAAAAGAGAAGGATAGCTCCTATGCCCACCAAAGCCCTCGAAATCGAGACGAATTGTGGGATCAAGTTGTTGACACCTGGGAAGATCTCGCCGGGGATCAGAACTTATTCCACAATCTCGTGACATCCATGCCGGATCGACTTAGAGCTGTACTAGAAGCTGATGGCATGTGGACAAGATTTTAAGTTAACAGGTCTCTTTTTGTTTCTTATGATTTTTGTTTGAGGAAGAATACTTTTAACTTCCAAGTAAGTTTTATTTTTTTTGACGAGGTTCGGCCAACTTGTAAAACCCAGAAATTGGGCATAAATTATTCCATATTTTTCGACAAATTAGACAGTCGAGGAACTCTGAACATATTAATTACACCTCAATAAAAAAAAAGTTTTACCCGGGATCGAACACGAGACGTTTCGGTTATACAGTGGAACCAACACGCTACTATATGAGCTACCAAGACAAGACAGTGACAGCAGCAGTCCAGAATGTAGATCCCTTAGCAGACATTTGCCATTCGGTACAGTGAAGCAATGATATTTTGTGACTCGAGCTATGTTGTGAAATCCAGGCCTTAAATGGCAGTCTTCTTCGTGATCCTTATTCTGGTCCTTGTCCTTGTTGTGGTCCTTGTAACAATTCTTGTACTATTTATCATGGTATGTATTGTTACGTCGATATCGAGTGAACTGCACTGTAGAACTTTAACTTCCGACGAGCAAGAATCGTCTCATTCTTTTTAAGGATAACTGTACATGGTGTATCCCTCAAATTATTCAGGATTTCCGAATGGTGCTCTTCATTTATTTGTAAACAGGGTTTCAGGGAAGATGCATAGCTATGACCAGTGATCTTTATTAATTCTTGTTCTTGAATGCCAATGCGAGTCATATTTGAAAGTGCTGTGCATCGACTGGAGTGGTTTGTAATTTTCTGTTTTTTGACGTTCAGACCAGTCCAGTTTGAAATGTTGGCAAACAAAGAAACAAATGCTAGGGTAGTGATAAAAATAAACAAATGCTAGGGATGCGATAAAATTAAACAAATGCTAGGGACGCGATAAAATTGTGCGATAAGCAGCCATGATTGGTTGAAAGACGTCCTTTCGTACCGTTTTATTGGTCAGAAGTAGTGTGACGTAGTAATCTGCACATTATTATTCTGTCAAATGGTATGCACTGTCCTGAAAAATTTGACTTGAGCAGCTGTGATATGATTCATTCCACCAAAAACTTTCTTCTGTCATTGCATTTCTGATACCTGAATCCCATATCCATTATATTCATTATTCAGACCGAGTCCTTCCATCATCGTTTTCTCTGCAGCTGGATATTTACTGTCTCATACCTTTAAAATATCTTGCGCCCCAATACATTTTTGTCGAAATCATCTAAATTGGAGACATATTTTCTCTCATTTTGCTTAATTGCCGGGATAAGAATTTGACAATACCGGAATATTCATCACTCTTATCCACTTCACCTGCAATCTGCTACACAGTCCGAATACTGATACTACAGGCTGCTGTTCTTCTGGACACTTGGCAATGTTGATCACTGGTAGACCAGTTTCTGCCACATGGCACACAAGCCTCCTCGTTTGACTTTTCAGGACTTCTCTCTTGAAATTTCCTTCAGCCACCATTAAACTATTACTGCATAACACTAACAGTATGATACTGTCATAACTTAACACAAAACTAACTATAATATAATAGGAAAATAGAAAAACAATAGAATAAACCGCTGCACGAGTGAACTTTCCAGTGGAAGAATAGAAGTTGGACTGAATATGATTGGTTCTTATGGAGCACGTGACTACTTTGTTGCTATGGCATACTCACAGTCGCATGCATTCTTATGTGGCAAGGATAATAGTAGAGTTTAATAAATATAATAAAGGGAAAAACGGAAATAATTTAAGTGTATTTACTATCTTAAAAAATACATGGGTTTAATGAAAACTATATATATTTTACTATGTTTTTGTTTATTATAAAAATATAACACTACTGCTATCAATTTATTGAAGAATGAAGAACAAGATACTCAAATCAAATACAAACAGGGAGTATGAATTAAAAATCAACTCTTCTTACATACATATGAGATTATGTCAGTTCAATTTTAAATTATTCAAACGAATTCTGCACATTATTTCCTTAAACAATATTTCCTCTCAGTGCTAATTAATATTAACAACCCGAAACTCTAAACAGCATAACATTCTAAACATAATATGCAACTAAAAACTCACGCTTATATCATTCGCTTCACTTGCCACTATGTTCCTGTGGTATTAATTTTTCTCACACATATTCTCTCATTTGCTATCAAGTACAAAATTAGTCTTGCTTCCTGAGAAAAATTTTCAGTTTACCTGGAACAGAGAAAAACACAGACATTATTGGAGTAAAAATAATTGATTCAGGAAACACCAGTGGCGGCTCGTGATTTGAAAATATGGTGGTGCACAATGGATATCCAAGAGAAGTTAAACATACTTCAAAGTTTAAAACCGTGTATACCTGAGGGCGTATACATATAAAGCTAATTTATATCCAATTAATAAGTAAAATTACTAAATACAAGCATACCTATTTATACAGAAAGTCCAAAAGTGGAACGGTTGTGGGCGGAACTCTCTATATTGCAATTTACCCTCATGAAAAACATTTGAGTATAGAATCGTCATCAGAATGCTACCAAGTACCAAGTGCAACGTTTTCGCTCATAAAATTCAAATGCAGCTTTCGTAGACTGTCGGGAGTTAGCAGCACTTATTGTCAGAACGATAACTCTTAGAACTTTAAAGAAAAATACAAGCTCCTTTATGTATTGTGCCATTTGTGTGCATGTAGATTGAGAGAGTAATATGCGAAATATGCGACTGTTCGTTGCACAAGCCGAATGAATACATTTTTCATGCTCATTACTTCGGACAAATGTCTAGTTGAAACAGATACTTTCCCAGTGAATTTAGTTTCTTCTGCACTGACGTTGATGTCCATGCCAGGGAGTGCGACAAACCGTTCTCAATGAGGAAAGCAATAGACCACGCCTCTAACCCCCCTGTCCCCGCATTAGCCGAACATCTCTATAAACTACCTTTCCTAGGTTTTCAACATCTTTGCAAACCAAGAGGCTCGGAGGCTCCTGCAGACATACAAAACAAGATGCCAGCTGCAGACAGTCATGAATTAAAATTGTAAAATAAAATTACATTTTTAATAGTAACAAAGCCGGAAGATTAGGAACATTACTGGGGAGTGTACAAACCTGCAACCCCTTTGAGAAGCCACCACTGGAAAACACTAAACACGAATATACTAGAAAATTACAAAACATCAATTAATCAGTTGTTGGTTGTCCAGCATTGTTCTTCGGAGTTCCTTTATCGGGAATCAGGAATGGAGAGCCATTTATGTTTGTCAAGTTCAGGTTATTTGATAATTCAAGGAAGTGTGAACAGTTCCAAGTTTTCACTATAATCAATGTCTATGTTTTGGGGATCATTTTTCAAATAATTTTTTCATGTACAAGTTTCAGTTTTTGTTATAAGTGTAGGAATAGCTTTTACAAACAAGATTAAATAGGAATTGCTTCATAAAGAAAGGGCATCAGTCACATTTTTTTCGAAATTGAATTAACATTGAATTTCTCATCTTGAATGTTCAACGCATCGTTTTATCAAGAAAGGAAGTCAGTTCAACGTTTCCTTCATTGTTATATTGTGATTGGAATGTGAGCATTTTGTAAAGGAAGGGCATCGGTTCGGACATCTCCCACAACTTAGCTAAAGTGGACTGATGCCCTTTCTTTATGAAGCAATTCGGTTCGGACATCTCCCACAACTTAGCTAAAGTGGACTGATGCCCTTTCTTTATGAAGCAATTCATATATGGGGTGTGTACACATGTGAAATATTGATTGTAATTTTACAGTTTTAGTTTCACCTGCCACCTGCTCAAACGCACCCGATGGCTGCTTTTACTGCCTGCTCATAAGACCATTTTAACAATGCTTTCACTGAAATAGTGTATATCCAAATTCCAATGGTAGGTGCAGCACCAACCAGCTCATCTGTATGTGTGCTTCAAACTATAAAAAAAACGTTGTTCTACCTACTTTGTGTCAGTGTGACATAATGAAGTGGGTTACAAATAATAATCATCAGAAACTTGTGTTAGAAATCTTGTGAATAAATTCGTGAAACCTCGACTTAGTAATGTAGAAAGTTCTACACAAAAAAAGTTGTCCAGTTTTCTTGTTTGAAGAAACCCCTTTTTTGGAAAGTACTGAAGCTGTAATTTTCTGGGGCACTCATTCATTTTTTTTTATTGAACTGCTTAGTTGGAAGAGTCCCTAACTGAAAAGTTCATACATTTATTTGTAAATCACCAAAAACTGGCAGCACATGAACAGATCATGGTCTCCTGCAGTTTTTTTTAAAACAAAAATATTTAATTAACCTTACAAGTCCCATAAAATGTCCTCCTAGTAGTTAATTTGCAAGTTTAGTTTGAAAACTGTTCTTAATTCTGCCACATACGAGTTTTATAACTGACCAGCTCATTGGCTTTCATATTTTAAATTTTGTTTATGCACGTCTAGTTGTATTTCCTTTTGTTTCAAGAGCAAGAAATATAATGGATTAACGATGCTATTAGAGTTGCAAAACAAAGTAATATTTTAATTACACAATACAAATTTAAAGCATAAGACCTATGTCCACAAGCGACTTCAAAGGCTGTTAGGAGCTACCATCTAGTGCAGACCAGGACAGGATACAGCACTGTGACATCACCTCTCTCCGCTCTGCCGTCTCGCATTCGACATCTGTGCAGGGTCTGTGAAATGTGGTCAGCAGTTTGCAGGGAGGGTGGAGAGGGTATTTGGCGTGCAGGTAGCCGTGATATAGGCGATAAATAAAAGTGATCTGCGTTCATAACACAGTTTAATGCCTGGATATCCCAATGGTAATGTTAACTCAATTGCACATCTTGTGTACTGATTATAAATAATTCAATTTCTGCTCTATTATGCGAAAATCAATCTGTAGCAAAGACAGTCTCATATGCTGGACACTTTCCTGTATCTAATAGTCACGTAGTATTTCATTTCAGTTAATTTGGCGAAACAAATATATACTAAAATAATACAAGTTTTTATTATGCACGTTCATTTGTACGTCAAGATATTCTTTATTTACAATGACTGCAATCACACAACGTGTTTAAAAATAATTAGAAATAATGAAACCTTTGCTGTATTTTATGAAAAAATACATACAAACTACATTTTCTTTTCTCTGTAATTTGGAAGATGGCACAGAATGATTAATTATGTTGACATTTTTTCTGCATTTTTTGTTTCTTTTTTCTTTAACTAATTTATCAATATTGGAACACAATGTCTGGGCAATATATAATTAAGACTGTATGTTAGGTTGTGATCTGACAAGATACTTCTTGATTTAGATTTAGCAAGTTTCATAACAGAAAAAATTGTTCGCATACAACCATACGAACCAAACATACATAATACCTGTGCAGCAAATGCATACAATCACGGGAATTTGGCTTGGTAGAAATTCCTGTTAAAGTCAACCAAGTCCTTGTGTTTATATTTGTCCTTCAACAAATCGTCACATTGTAAATTTAACAGTTCCAATTGGTACCTGCTAGGAACATCTTTGACATCTGGGGAATAAGGGGTTGCAAAGAGCTGAAATATAGTAGAAACGGTTCTACATCTTGAAACTTCGACTCAACTGGCGAAGAAGATCTTGTAGAATTTGAGCATATTCTTATGAAAGACTAATGTCCGGATCACGCACTTGCGATAATTTTGAAAAATGCACAGTTTCCAGCTAGCAGTTGATTTATCCATAGAGCCAATGACAATTCCAACGCTTCAACTTTATAATATATATCTGTTATGATGAGATCCTTGCCCTGAAGTAAGGTATTTAAATCATTTAACTGATCTATTAAATCCGCATGGAAAGCCAAGTCACAAATTCAGGTTTTTTCTTGCAACTCGGGGACAGGCTGATTTAGACTAGTCATGGATAATGCTATTTCTTCTCTTAACTCAAAGAAACGCCGTTTATGTAGGCAACTTTGCATTACGATGCTCTCACCTGACATCACATGAAATGAGGGATGTGCTCTTCCTCCACGAACGTCACACAGTCTGAAACTGTCTTCCGCTGATCTAGTGGCAATTTTTTCCTATTCATGTTATGTTTGACCACTGAATAAGCAGGCAGTATAAGCAGCCATCGGATGCTGTGTGTTGTGATTCAGTCATGGAGCAGTACAGGATGAGACAGCAGTCCCCTGATATCTTCTGCTCGTCCTGTACTGCTCAATGACTGAATCACAATCATGTGAAAGCCGACTTCGTAGAACTGATTATAAACAGAAGACACACGATATCAGGGGACTGCAGAAGTCGCCCTCAGCCCATCTTGTTGCGTACCGTGAAGCGGGAGATTTTAAATCGAATCGATCTTCAAACTTATTTTGCATCGAAATTATACATTTCCGGACATGGGTTCCCAAACAAAACTTTATCTATTTAGTCCCCTCTACAACCCCTAGAAGTTTGTAATAGGAATTATGAAACACCCTATATATATATATATATATATAGTGTGTGTGTGTGTGTGTGTGTGTGTGTGTGTGTGTGTGTGTGTGTGTGTGTGTGTGTGTGTGTGTGTGTGTGTGTGTGTGTGTGTGTGTGTGTGTGTGTGTGTGTGTGTGTGTGTGTGTGTGTGTGTGTGTGTGTGTGTGTGTGTGTGTGTGTGTGTGTGTGTGTGTGTGTGTGTGTGTGTGTGTGTGTGTGTGTGTGTGTGTGTGTGTGTGTGTGTGTGTGTGTGTGTGTGTGTGTGTGTGTGTGTGTGTGTGTGTGTGTGTGTGTGTGTGTGTGTGTGTGTGTGTGTGTGTGTGTGTGTGTGTGTGTGTGTGTGTGTGTGTGTGTGTGTGTGTGTGTGTGTGTGTGTGTGTGTGTGTGTGTGTGTGTGTGTGTGTGTGTGTGTGTGTGTGTGTGTGTGTGTGTGTGTGTGTGTGTGTGTGTGTGTGTGTGTGTGTGTGTGTGTGTGTGTGTGTGTGTGTGTGTGTGTGTGTGTGTGTGTGTGTGTGTGTGTGTGTGTGTGTGTGTGTGTGTGTGTGTGTGTGTGTGTGTGTGTGTGTGTGTGTGTGTGTGTGTGTGTGTGTGTGTGTGTGTGTGTGTGTGTGTGTGTGTGTGTGTGTGTGTGTGTGTGTGTGTGTGTGTGTGTGTGTGTGTGTGTGTGTGTGTGTGTGTGTGTGTGTGTGTGTGTGTGTGTGTGTGTGTGTGTGTGTGTGTGTGTGTGTGTGTGTGTGTGTGTGTGTGTGTGTGTGTGTGTGTGTGTGTGTGTGTGTGTGTGTGTGTGTGTGTGTGTGTGTGTGTGTGTGTGTGTGTGTGTGTGTGTGTGTGTGTGTGTGTGTGTGTGTGTGTGTGTGTGTGTGTGTGTGTGTGTGTGTGTGTGTGTGTGTGTGTGTGTGTGTGTGTGTGTGTGTGTGTGTGTGTGTGTGTGTGTGTGTGTGTGTGTGTGTGTGTGTGTGTGTGTGTGTGTGTGTGTGTGTGTGTGTGTGTGTGTGTGTGTGTGTGTGTGTGTGTGTGTGTGTGTGTGTGTGTGTGTGTGTGTGTGTGTGTGTGTGTGTGTGTGTGTGTGTGTGTGTGTGTGTGTGTGTGTGTGTGTGTGTGTGTGTGTGTGTGTGTGTGTGTGTGTGTGTGTGTGTGTGTGTGTGTGTGTGTGTGTGTGTGTGTGTGTGTGTGTGTGTGTGTGTGTGTGTGTGTGTGTGTGTGTGTGTGTGTGTGTGTGTGTGTGTGTGTGTGTGTGTGTGTGTGTGTGTGTGTGTGTGTGTGTGTGTGTGTGTGTGTGTGTGTGTGTGTGTGTGTGTGTGTGTGTGTGTGTGTGTGTGTGTGTGTGTGTGTGTGTGTGTGTGTGTGTGTGTGTGTGTGTGTGTGTGTGTGTGTGTGTGTGTGTGTGTGTGTGTGTGTGTGTGTGTGTGTGTGTGTGTGTGTGTGTGTGTGTGTGTGTGTGTGTGTGTGTGTGTGTGTGTGTGTGTGTGTGTGTGTGTGTGTGTGTGTGTGTGTGTGTGTGTGTGTGTGTGTGTGTGTGTGTGTGTGTGTGTGTGTGTGTGTGTGTGTGTGTGTGTGTGTGTGTGTGTGTGTGTGTGTGTGTGTGTGTGTGTGTGTGTGTGTGTGTGTGTGTGTGTGTGTGTGTGTGTGTGTGTGTGTGTGTGTGTGTGTGTGTGTGTGTGTGTGTGTGTGTGTGTGTGTGTGTGTGTGTGTGTGTGTGTGTGTGTGTGTGTGTGTGTGTGTGTGTGTGTGTGTGTGTGTGTGTGTGTGTGTGTGTGTGTGTGTGTGTGTGTGTGTGTGTGTGTGTGTGTGTGTGTGTGTGTGTGTGTGTGTGTGTGTGTGTGTGTGTGTGTGTGTGTGTGTGTGTGTGTGTGTGTGTGTGTGTGTGTGTGTGTGTGTGTGTGTGTGTGTGTGTGTGTGTGTGTGTGTGTGTGTGTGTGTGTGTGTGTGTGTGTGTGTGTGTGTGTGTGTGTGTGTGTGTGTGTGTGTGTGTGTGTGTGTGTGTGTGTGTGTGTGTGTGTGTGTGTGTGTGTGTGTGTGTGTGTGTGTGTGTGTGTGTGTGTGTGTGTGTGTGTGTGTGTGTGTGTGTGTGTGTGTGTGTGTGTGTGTGTGTGTGTGTGTGTGTGTGTGTGTGTGTGTGTGTGTGTGTGTGTGTGTGTGTGTGTGTACATTTTATCTTTCTACACTCAAGGAAGGTAGAAAGTTAAAATATATACATATATACATGCACAAGGGTAGGCAAATCCCGGGCACCAGGTCACCCTATGGCACCAAAAACCTTGTAGGTGGCACCTGAGTTTTCTGAGTTCAAATTCTTTCGAGACTTCAATTTCTTCTATCTCACTAATATATAATGTTAACAAAAGCAGTCTTAAGAAGTTCGATTGTGTAATGTGTTCTATTAATTAATTATAACATTGTTTAATATATTTTGGTAAATGTATCCTTATCTTAGCTCGAATGGTTTAAAATGTGATGATGGCTCCTGAAGAAAAAGGGGCTAGCACCTGAAAATTGTGTTTTGTCTATCCTCCTCTATGTGTGTGTGTGCGCGCGTGCGTATGTGGACGTGTATGTAGAGTTCAATATTGAATGATTATATAACTCTTGTCATACTTACTTGGCCGAGGCTCCACACCTCACTAATTGCCTGTCCAATATTCATCTAATGGATTAAACTTCTCGATCTCCTCCTAAAAAAGTTACATATAATGGTAAAGATCTTTATCAAAATACTACTAATTAGTAATCTATGACACAGAAAATATAATAAAACCCCTTTTCAACAAATCTCTATGGAACTAATTATTTTTCCTTAAATGTTATTTTTCTTAAAAGGGAGTTTTCACTTAATGTAAGCAAGGAAGCGCTAAAAGCAGAAATTGAAACATCCTTAGACCATTTAACTATTTTATATTTACAGTTTCTTCATACCCATTAAATGAATTAATTAATCAAATGCTCAGAACATTGGAGTTCTCCATTTGTTTTCTGATATGTCAGTAAATATGAGGGGGGGATCAAAAAGTAATACACAACAACTTTGTGTGGCAATGTATTTAATAGGTAAGCAAAACGAAATAATCAGAAAAAAGCTACAGGTTTTACCTATTTTTCAACATAGGAACCAAGTCTCTGAACACATTTCCCCCATCGTGACACCAGATTCAGTACATCCTGTTCATAAAACTTCCTTTTCTGGGCGTATGACCACTTGTACATGATTGATTTCACTTCTTCATCCGAACCAAAGCATTAGCCACCTAGGACTTTTTTCATTGGGCCAAAGAGGCGAAACTCAGACAGTGTGAGGTCTGGACTGTAGGGTGGATGACTGCCACCTTAATGCCTCTGGCATTGGGTGGAGTTGCAGCGGTCATTGGTTGGCCGGAACGTGCTTTGTCAGTAAGATTTACTTGGACCTCTTCGAAGAATCTGCACCACCTGGAGATGTTGCTATGGTCCAGACAATCAGCATCATACACCTTCAACATTTCCCTGAGGATTTCACTTGAGCTTTTTTGTTTTGCTCAGAAAAAACGGACTACACTTCACTGTTCTTCACAAGTAGACGATGCTAGCATACATTCCATCTTCACTCAGTAGTTACCGCTCGTTCCGCCAGGGTGACACCTACTCAAGCCATTGCTGTCTGTAGTGCAAGATTCAAACTAACTAGGCTAACTGCCAACTTTGAACATCCTAACCAAAATAATATATTATAAAGAAATTGTTGTGCGTTACTTTCCAATCCTCCCTAGTATATGTGATGTTATTGACACTTTTATTTGAAATGTTGTAGTTTAGTATCTGCTGCAAGTTCATAGCTGAATCTTCTTCTCTGCAGAGAATACATTCTGGTGACATATAAATTCCAATTCTAAAGGGATGCGCTGCCAAACAATCATATCCAATTACTAGTCTGAAGACGGCCCCTACTGTTCTTCTTGGAGAATTAGGAATCAAATTTATAGTTTTAAAAATTTGCAAAGAGATTTATTGTCACTATCATTATCATTTAATCACTGATTAGCTATTAAGTTATTTAAATTAATAAATAACGACTTCACTGTGTTAACATTTTAAATAATGATGTCATTGTATCCGAATGACTAGTTTCGATGTTATTTTCAGCATCTGTTGAATCCTAGTCCGTGGTTTCTGAATAATGCAAAATTTCAGAATGAAATCTTTTTTGGATTATGGTTCCTTTCCTTGTAAAAAAAAGTCTGCATTTTCAATTCCTTTCAATACACAAGAAGGTGTCCACTGTGAAGCAACTATTTTGTCTGTTTTTGTAGAAACATAATTTTGGTATAGATTTCTCTCACTCTGTTAATGAAACATTAGCCTGAATTGCATATTTTGAATCACAAAACATGCTACTTTGAAAAATGAATTTGTTCTGTAAATTAATTAATGTACACTGGTAAACATTAGCCTGAATTGCATATTTTGAATCACAAAACATGCTACTTTGAAAAATGAATTTGTTCTGTAAATTAATTAATGTACACTGGTATCAATAGCTTCTAATTCACAATCGTAGTGTGTAGTGTGTTTTCCTGCTGTAAGGTGAAGAAAAAAATATCACAATAAATATCCCCTCCAGCAATATTATTTTGCTGCAGAGATTCATGTGTGTAAATGTGTAACCACTATGATTTTGGATATCTATAGTTTCTAATGCTTGCAATTTCATTATTTCTGTATTCATATTCCTTTTTCTTTATATTTTACGACAGTTCAAGATTATATTCCAAATAAATGTATTCAAGTGAGGATCGTGGTGTTAACAATTTTTTTGGAATAGATGTAGTATTTTAATCCATTTGTTTTTTATTTTCATATAAAATAAGATCATTTTCTGTAATAATTTGCATGACTTTGTCCAGTGATTATTCTTTGATCTTGGACAGTTTCTAATTCTTGCAACCATGTTGCAGATGTAGTAAGTGCTTTGATTCCGTATAACAATGGAGGTTTAATAAATATATAATCTAATTCTGAATATATGAGGGGCAGTCAAATGAAAATGGGTAATCATCCGTATATCTCATGGCGGGTAAGTTGGTACCACTGCAATTTGATTGCTGAACTGACATCTGGTAGTGACTCGCGAAAGCACAGTTACAACCTCTGTTTACACACTAGTCGTTTGTTTATACTGCTGGAAGTGAGGTTAGAGATACGTGTGTTCGTCCAGCATCACTAATGGAGGCAGGTAAAGAAGAACAGCAAGATCTAGTGCGATTTTTTACTGCTAAAGGAGTAAGAGGACGAGAAATCCATCATCACATGTCTGCTGTTTATGGCCAACACAGCATGTCATGTTCGTGTGTACTGGAATGGCACAAGAGATTCCAAGAGGGATGCATGTCACTGCAAGACAATGGTCACCCAGGACAGGCTCATCGTGCCATTACTCCTGCTGTTATTGCTGAGGTGATGGTCTGATATTGGGAAATCGACAGATCACTGTGGAAGAACTTCGTTGTATGGTGGGAATAAGTCACGGTTCCATACATGTCATTGCTACGAAGCACCTGCATTATTGAAAATCTGCGTGCAATGGGTTCCACATCAGTTGACGGAGGAACAAAAAACAAACAGAATGGCTGCTTCACTGAGTTACTTGCAATGATACCACGAGGAACGAGGAAGAGTATGCATTTCTGTCCCGTATTGTCACTGGGGACAAATCATGCTACCGCTAATTTGAACCGGAGAGCAAACAGCAGAGTCAAGAATGAAAACACATGAATTCTCCTCCACAGAAAAAGTTCAAAGCAATACACACAAATCCCGGCAAAAATCATGTTGACATTCTTCTTCGATTCTAGGGGGTCTCTCTTGTTGAATTTCTCGAGCATGAGGTCAAAATCAATGTACAGTGTTATGAAGAAACTTTACAGAAACTAGCCATGCCATTAAGTCTAAATGCCCTGGAATGCTATTGAACAGCGTTATTCTTCATGATAATGCCCGCCCACATACTGCCAACTCCGTGAGAATACAATTCAAACATTTGGTTGGGAAATGCTTCAACACCCCCCCCCCCCCCCACTCCCCTACTGCCCAGATCACTTCCCATGCGATTTTCACATCTTTGGAGAGCTGAAGAAAGACATTCATGGATTTCTTTTTGCATTGGACGAAAACGTGTGTGACTGGGTAAAGAACTGGTTCAGTAGACAGCCCACAAGCTTTTTCAGTAATGGGATTGATCGTCTTGTCTCGCAGTGGGAAAAATGTATAAACAGTTTTGAAGATTACTTTTGAGGCAATAAAGGTTCTATTATACTTTTTGGCATCTGACTCATTTTCATTTGACTGCCCCTCATATACCCATTAAATTTGGTATTAGCAAACACATTAACAATAAACTTTCTCAAACACACAATATATTTTCACAACAATAATATTGTTTAAGTATTGTAATTAAATTTACAATTTGAACACACAACAACTTTCTACAAACTTACTTTCAATTCAGATATAAAATGTATACTACTGTATCTAATAAATATCGCATATACCAGTACTATTGCTAGTGCCACACTGGTATGATTATACCTTGTAAAAAAGATTGATTACAAACATTTAGAATAGGTGGGAATTTTTCTAAAACAAGTTATGTATTAGCAAATACATTCAAATGTATTCTTCTTAGAAGAATTTTCTTTAAAGGAGGAATCAATTACATTATCTTATGGTAGTTCTCCCAGGACTTTCGAAATCACTCCTTAAAAGGGGAATGTTAAAATGAGGTTTTACTGTATCAGTATAATGTTTACAGCTAAGGAAAATACCGAATACCTTTACACCAATATGATTACATTTTATGCAATATGATCTTGTATTTTTTTGAAGACATACAATTTTCATTATTTCATGACAGATTAATATTAAATTAGTGGAAGAGCCTATATTGTAAACAACTGAAACATTACAAAGGGCAATCTTCGGTCAAAGTAATTCTGTATTTTGTTCACGAAGAAAGAGTAAAATACAGACTTTTTTCTATTCCATTTCCGATTATTCTTCAATTACTGGAGTGGACATGATGTTTATAGTAAACTTCAAAGTAACAAATTTGTGTTACATATCAACAAGTGGTAGAAATATTACATGTGACTATGAAGACAATCCTTCGGTTTGCCAGAAAAAAAAGAAAGCCTATGCTGGTAACCAAGATTCTTGGTTTTCTTGAACAACGATTTTCCTGTATACAGACTATACAAAACTAGAAGGATATTGACAGTTCTCTCTCTCAGACATAGAAGAGGAACAACATTGTGAAGCTGTGCAGTGTGGCTGATTATGCAGCCTGCCTGTTGTGTTGAAACTGAGCAGCTGATATGAACTCGTAAATTCATAAATTTGTATCATGCAGTACTCTTTGACTGGACTAATATAAATAATAATAATAATCTTGTAGTGTAGGCTTTCACGGCCGGAGTCTATAGATCTAGATTCATTTTCCGGGCTGAGAGGCCGTGGTCTGTTGGTTGGTTTTCTACCAGACGTTTCGTCTGCAACTGCGGCAGACATCTTCAGTGGAGTGGTATCCGAGGTCGCAAAACTCTTCTCGGCATACCTGAGGAAACTGATCCTGTGGCCCATCATGGCCAATGAAAACTCTGATCAACAGGGCCAGGCGGGTAGCCGAGCCACAACACATCCAACAGGAGCTGAGCCATGTATCGACAGCACTCATGGCAAATGGCTACTCAAGGCCGGAGATAAAGAGAGCCATACGACCCAGAGTAACACCATCTATGTGGTCACAAGAATGAGCGACTAAGAAGGGCACGGTCTTCCTACCGTATTTAAAGAATGTGACAGACTGTATCAGCAGGGTACAGAAACGACATGAAGTGGAAACGACCTTCCTGCCGAGTAAGCAAATCCAGAGCATGCTGAGGTCATCCAAGGACAAACGAGATAAGCTGCTGTCCGCCGGAGTTTACAGGATTCCATGTTCGTGTGGGAAGGTCTACATCGGTACTACACAGCGGAGCGTCAGGACGAGACTGACAGAACACAATAGGAATTGCTGCCTAGGACATATCGACAAATCGGCAGTGGCAGCACATGCCTATCAAGAGGGCGATCACAATATACGATTTAAGGACATGGACATCTTGAGCACGACGACACACTTCTTCTCCCATCTACATAGAGAAGCGATCGAAATCTATAAACATGACAACTTTAATCGCAAGGAAGAAGGCGTAAAGGTAAACAAATGTTGGTACCCGGTCCTACATAGAACAGATAAGCCACTACAACAGAAGGACGGAACCCAGAACAGGAGCAGTGAACAAAGCGGCGCGGACTGCAGCGACAACAGGCCTCGGTCCGCTAGTTGCACTATAAATATGCCCGCACAACCAGCCACAGGATCAGTTGCCTCAGGTACGCCGAGAAGAGTTTTGCGACCTCAGATACCACTCCACTGAAGACGTCTGCCGCAGTTGCAGACAAAACATCTGGTAGAAAACCAACCATCAGACCACAGCCTCTCAGCCCGGAAAATGAATCTAGATCAATAATAATAATAATAATAATAATAATAATAATAATAATAATAATAATAATAATAATATTATAATAATAATAAATGAAGAATGAATGTGAATATGGTACATAATGTGCAAGTGATATATATATAATACAAACCGTAATCAGGATTTCATGCTAATAAATTTAAAACTCTTCGTGCACCACACATAATCAGCCAATAATGCTTCATGGAGAAGTGTTCCCTATTGTAATGAACATATGGCGCTGATGTCTGATATACTGCCACTGTCCACACAACTCTCACTATCACTAAGAGAAATGTTAATCTCTTTCACACAGTTTTCAATTAATCCCTCCATTTCCCATGCTTCTTTTATAACATGTTCCATGCGGTTCACTACTTTATTCAAGTCTTCTGAACTGACATTTTCCACATCATCTAGTAATAGTTTTTCCACTTCTTTCACTGTACAACGAACATTGCTCGTAGCAACATGTCTTTTAATTTGGCCCATATGATTTCAATACAATTGAAGTGACAATGGTATGGTGGCAACTGGCTAACATTATGACCGTATTTCTTCATCACTTCGTCCGCTACATACTTTGGACACTGTGGTTTGTGTTGTGCTGCTAAATGTAGGAGTTATGCTTTCTTCATGTGCTTGTTGACAGATATTTTGTGTGAGGCAAACCAATGGGTGATTCCTTTCTACTGGCCATAGTCATGGAATGATGTGGAACATTGTCCATTACTACTGCCAACGGTCTCTCTATGTACTTCAATAAGCACCTTTCGAACCATTCTTCGAATTTTATATGTTCATCTCCTCATGGTAGTCGACAGTTTTTGTTATCTAAAAACATGAAGGCAGTTTTCAACTAACCCTTTTGATGTTTCTGAATGCAGTACAATAATTCTCCCCTCCTTTCCAATAGGTACTGTCATCGTACTTTCCAGTGTGTCATCTGTCCCACCTTTACTTAGAGTGTGGCTGTCATTCAACTGTGTTTCATCCAGCCATACAACAGTAGAAAAATCCTTCTGCATCATGCCTCTCAAAAATTCACATCACCAGGTAACAATGTAAGTTCTCTCCAATAACACATGACCACTGCTTTTTTTACATTTAAAACATAAATTCTATATGACAGTGAGCAGGGAAGAAACACTGCCATGGAAGAGATCCACATCTCGTAGCAAAGTTCGCAGCTAGCTTTTTAAAATAAGATGCTCCTTCCATCAGTAATAAAAATATGTTGTCGTTCAAATGCCTAGACATTTGTCAACGAAGTCCTTAGTCCTCTTGCACTCCAGTATTTTTGAGGTATAGAATCTTCTTTTTGCAGGGTTCTATATTTTCCTAAACATTCTAAGTTCATGGGTTCATTAGAAATGTATAACAATATCTCTACTAATAATAAAATTATAACCAAAAATTTTCTGGTAATTATCGCTTTTGCAAAAATAATTTGTGTAAACGAGTATAATTAACTATTCTGAGACAGAAAATCGCATTTTTTTAATTTTCGTTTGTATATCTATGTATTTGTTACCTTTTCACTCAAAAAATGGCTGAACCGATTTCTATGAAAATTGGTATGTAAGGTAAGTTAGTTCCCACTTAGATTTTAGGCATAATGTTATTCAAAATACTCTCTTAAAATGGGGGTTATAAGTAGGCCTGAAGTAAATAAATTGATTATCTAGCTTATTATTGATTTTTAGGATGTTACATAACAAAAGTTGCTACAAAGATCTTACCGATAACTTTTGTTCTGTGCAAAATTTTGATACAATATATAACGAGATATATGAGTTTTAAAATAATAATGCTTTTTATGTCAGTACCACCTGTCAGACTAATATACGAGTAATAAAGATAAAACAAATGACTTTGTATTTATCTAAGGCGGCCTTGCACAACAATTGGAAAATATTAATTTAACAACCCTTTTTATACAGATCTCATTGTATTCTATGACATTCATGTGTTTATCCATGACCATAACGAAAAACATGCCTTTACTAAATACGTTTGCGTTTGTAAAATAGGCTTTTATTCAACATTACTTTATTCCACTAGTGAGATAAAGACTTTATCTCACAGTTTGAACTTTATCCCACAGTTCATTAGTATTTTCCTAGTACCTGGGCAACTATTACCCAAGAAGTTAATATATTAGTTACTAGATGTCACTACCTCTACTTCTTTATTACCATTTTTTAAATATACATACACTCAATCTCCTTCTCTTTTCTCTATCTACTACGTCGTAATTTGTGCACTGCATTCATATCTAATACGTTTTTTTTTTTAATTTGTAATAATTTACCTTCTGGGAGGTGAGGAGACTTGAACCTACGAAGTTGCGTTTATAGAATTTTATAACAACACGCGTTAGTCAACTAAGCTAAACAGACATGATGATTAATTACGTTTTAATATTCCTCTTAAGTTTACAGAAGTAAAATGTGACATTATTTTAATCACATTAGTCCCGTGAACACTTCTAAATAATCCCTGAAATTTCAAAAAGACGACAGTACACGTTTAAAATGAAAAAAAATATATATTAAAATTATATAATTAATTATAATTTGTTATTTATCCATGACCATAACGAAAAACATGCCTTTACTAAATCCTTTTGCGTTTGTAAAGTAGGCTTTTATTCAATATTACTTTATTCCACTAGTGAGATAAAGACTTTACCTCACAGTTTGAACTTTAGCTCACAGTTCACTAGTATTTTGCTAGTACCCGGTCACACACGTATAATTTCCATTCAACTATTATTCAAGAAGTTAATATATTAGTTACTAGATGTCACTACCTCTACTTCTTTATTACCATTTCTTAAATATACATACACTCAATCTCTATTACGTCGTAATTTGTGCATTGCATTCATATCTAATATGTTTTTTTTTTTTTTTTTTTTTTTTTTTTAATTTTGTAATAATTTACCTTTTGGGATGCGAGGAAACTCGAACCTGCGAAGTTGGGTTTACAGGATTTTAAAACAACACGCGTTAGCCAACTGAGCTAAACAGACATGATGATAAACCACGTTTTAATATGCCTCTTAAGTTTACAGAAGTAAAATAAGAAATTATTTTAACCACATTAGTCCCATGAACACTTCTAAATAATACCTGAAACTTCAAAAAGACAAAAATACACGTTTAAAATGAAAAAAAAAAAATATATATATATATATATATTAAAATTATATAGTTAATTATAATTTGTTATTTATCCAACGCCTTAGATATCATTCTTCACTAATCATGGCCTCCTACATCATAACCTACCTAGTACACGTATCGATTCTAAAATCCATGCCATGATATGTGATTATATGAGAACTTATTTTCAACATATTTTCTTTTATAAAACATAATTTTTCGTTATGGTCATGAATAAAATTACGTATGGTACTTGTGAGCGTGATCTTTATTGCAGTCATGTAACTTAAGCACTTGGCTAATGCCTCGTGCTTAAATCTTTCCACTCGCGCAATAAAGATGCACTTACCTCACAAGTACCATAAATAACTATTATCCAACGCCTTAGATACCATTCTTCACTAATCATGGCCTCCTACATCATAACCTATCTAGTACACATATCGATTCTAAAATCCATGCAATGATACGTGATTATATGAGGACTTATTTTCAACATATTTTCTTTTATAAAACATAATTTTTCGTTATGGTCATGGACAAAATTACGTATGGTACTTGTGAGCGTGATCTTTATTGCACTCGTGTAATTTAAGCGCTCGGCTGAAGCCTCGTGCTTAAATCTTTCCATTCGCACAATAAAGATGCACTTACCTCACAAGTACCATAAATAACTATTATCTATACTAAATTCAATTATAAAAAGAGGGCGTTTGTGTTTTTGTATGAGGCAATCTTAGAAAACTATTTAACCGATCTGGAAAGTTTTTTCATCATTGGAAAGTATAGTTCCTTTAGATGGACATAGGCTTTATTCATTAGAGAAGTGAATTGAGGACAGGGCACAAACGCATCATAAGGAAGGACTAAAAGAGATTTTTAAGCACAGAAAACTTTATATACTGTTGAAACTAAAGGTGAATGAGCGATATGTAGTTAAATCTAATGCTATTTGAAGGAAATTAAATTTGATGTCTGATTTGCATTGTGTTTATGAACAAATGAAAGTCAGAGATGAAATAATTTTACAAATACACACACGGCACATATTTAGTATTAATTATTCAGTAAGATACCGGTACATATTTTTATTGCTTAATTACACACTTGAGTGAACTACGATAATGTATACTTAAACTTTATTTGGTCCACATCAAAGATTAATTTTTACTGCATTTTATTTTTTTGTCCATGGAACATAATCGAAATTTTACAAATGTTGTCGTAAAAGACGAGTATTTTCCCTGGATCAAAATTAAAATACAAAGGAGTAAAAAACAGTATTTTACCTTGGAGCTCACTGGAGCTGTTCATTTTCTAGATCATCAATGTCATTTTACAAACTATCAAGAAATGGTGTTCTTGTGATCATCATTTACCCACATTTGTTTCCTATGGTTCTTAAAAAATAATATTTGTGTATCATGTCAACTTTAATGTCTTTTTATTTATGTAAACAAAGATGTGCAATGGGACCAACAGAAAAAAATTTCCTTCACACACAATCCAAGCTATATTCATATTGGTTTGGAGTGATTTGTTAAGGAATGTATTCAAGACTAAATTAGAAACATGTTAAAAGAATTATTCGTGCATAAAAACGATACCATGGTACCATGTAACGCCAAGATGAGAAGGCCACAACCTCTGAAAACCTCTACTGCACACCTTTCGTATTAATGTCTCTCACTGCAGCAAATAGACCGAGAATAGTTTTCACATCTATTTCCTACAGATTTCCAACATGTTGAACATCATAATGAACAAGCCTTAGCTTTCAGTTTAACATAATTTTTAAACTATTTTAATCTTACAACTTTGGCACATTGCTTGCCATTTTAATATATTGTTTACATTATAACTATATTTACTGGAATGTTTTTTACTTGAATGTTATTTTAATACTATGTACGCCATTGAACTCCTAAAAAAAGCAAGCAAGATTAAACTTTTACTTGTGTCTTATATGTGTTTTGTATCTTTATATCTTTTTCACCTACGTTCAATTGTACTTGTTTATTAGTAAACTATAAAAAAAGTCGAAAATATTCGTGATGCTTATTAATATATTGTAATTTGATGTAACAGAATCTACTTCTGCTGCCTTAACCTGATAAGTGATTGAATGAAAATAAAAACCAACTATTTGATATTATTATCCATTATTTCAGTATTACAAAATTGGATTGAATTCGGCGTAGCTCAGTGGTCAGAGCGGTTGGTACGTAGAACCAAGGACCCGGGTTCGATCCCTAGCGCCGGAACGAATTTTTCTCCTCAAATATTAATTGTCAATATCGCAGATATTATTCTGTAGGACAAATTAATAAATCTATAATATGCAAGTGTAGATGGCAGAGCAATGTGCTTTCACAATAGAGACCTATTTCAAGAATGATTTTTAAACTGCTACACAGCATATATTCAGACGACACTTCAACTTTGGTCACCATGGAAAAGTGCCAGATGCTTGCACCATTGCAATGTGAGTTAGTTCCTTTAGAAACACAGCATCTGCCTGTAATCATAAAACAGGGCGGAGGGAAAGGACAGTACAAAAGACCTTTTCCAGTAAGTAATTTCTCGATATGATGACATCTTTTGACCATTCCGGTCCCGGATCTGACATCTGTCAACTTCTTCTCATGGGGTTTGGGGGTGCGTCAAGCAAGAAGTCTTCCAAACACGTCCTATCACCAGCTTGGAATTGAAGAACCTTATCAGAGCTGCAGTCAACACTATCCCTGGCTATATATACGAAGGGAGTAATTGACAACTTCCAACATTGCTTGGAAGAATGTATGGTGTGGTGAGTATTTGCCAGTGGTCATATTCAAGCACTGACACGTAAATGGCATTCTTTTCTCTTGTATTTGACACTAAGAGAACTAAATAAATGGCAGTCAAAAAACTTAAAATTGTTTAACGACACGTTAAAAGTATTAAAATTTTAAGTTTTTTAAACAAAGTGTTAACGTGAACCAGAATCAATAAATGGCAGTTGTTCACTTATGCTATGAGGTTAAAAATGGGCTATGAAGGATGCCGCACTCTTTACAAATTAAGTGCATGGACATCATAAATCAGGTTACAAATACACTCACAACTAAATTAAATTTAAAATTAAAATCAAAATACTCGTAATTCTACCTCCAACAAAATAACTACAAAAACAATAGTCACGACAGAACACCAATACTCGCTGTAACACAGCAATGAAGATCCAACACTTCCGAATAAACAAAACAACTGGCTACAATATGTTCACTGTGAAACAGTCGGCAATGCTAACCTGTCGCCATGGACTCTGATTGGCTGGTTCAAGCAGTGATACCTTGAAGCAGCTGAACTTCAATACTTTTCTAGTTTTGGATAGACTTTAATCTTGTGTATCATTATCCAAGAATGTCAGTTATGCATGTCAGAAACGTAAGTGGTGTACAAAAACAATGTTGGGGGCTGATTTACTTAGGGTATTCGCAACATTCCAGTATTTTTCTATCCTCCTGAGTCCTAAGAGTATAGTGTACTATTTACCATACTTCTTACATGATTATGATATAAGATGTATGTGCAGAGACCCGAAGTATGGTATAATATACCTGCATTTGTGTCCTAACTAACCTGCAGAATTATTTCAGCATTTTTCCTCATGTCAGTGACTTTTTTTGAAGTGCAGGATTATAATGAACCTTAAAATTAAACAACAAATGTCTCAGGACTCAGGAGGCTATATGGTAATTCACAATCACCAATGGTGCAACAGTTCTGGAAAACTACTCCACTGTATCATCTTCCTCAGGACATCATAACACACTAAACATTTAATACAGCAAGCAACCACGAGGATTCCTGAAGTAGAGACTGATACTCGAGTTTTTACCAGCATACAAGACAGCTATAATTTAGTGATCTACACAATGCATCAAAAACACAAGCAGGAAATTTATCTTTATGTAAGAAATTATAAATGACTTACTTGCAGGGCTTGAAATAAACTTTTATTCCATACACTGAGCAATGACCGCAACTGAGTCACCGACTGCAGTGGAATGAGACTGACGTTTCCTACTATATATTCATTAGCATTCCTTGGAAGCCCAATAATGTTGCACCTACAAGAAGGAAAACAAATTGTAAATATTTACACCTTACTTGATTATTTTGGAGCAATGAAATACTTAACAGACAGCCTTCATATCTCGATTCTTCCTGAGTAACACATCCTGTTACTTTTCGGAGTATTGGCAGCAAAATACAGAGTGAATCAAAAGTCTGAAACCATATAAATATCTTCCTTATGCTTGATTTTCGATTACTATTGGTGTTACCAGTATCTGTAAGACCAAATGCTCTACCAGTGACACATTCGATTCTATCCCTCAGCTATCTCAAAGGCCGCTATTTTGAATCCAACTTTGAAATTTTAAATGGAAAGGGGGTCAATGTAGGTACTGAAAATCATGTGAAATTTTCTGAGAAAAACAATGGTGCAATCCGTTTTGAGTATCTCTAATTGTTTTAAAGTTATTTAAAGATAACTGTAATAATGACACAAACATTAGTTACTGCATCTACAGATATTTTGTACAGTACTAAGAAGGCTTTGGAAAAGGTATTTTTATGCAATTCTGGTAATCAACTTTTCCTGCTTTACTGTATGGTTAACCTGTGACAGTTTCAATGCATTGTTGTGATTATTTGAAGCTTTCCTATAACAAATTTCTTGATTTTCGTGATGACATTATCGAAAGAGGTAAGAATTGATATCATTCTTCATTCTGGTAGGTTAAGCCACAGAAATATTGCAGCAGACTGGACGAACAGTTCCCTGAACATTGGGTTGGTTGACATGGACCGGTAGAATGACTGGCCAGGTCTCCAGATTTAACACCTCTTGATTTTCTCTTTTGGGGTTATATAAAGGGCTTGATAGGATGAAGAGAAAATTGAAAATGTGAAACATTTAAAGAACCGTATCATTGAAGCCTGTGCTAAAGTCACCCCGGAAATGCTACAAAATGTTCTATCCACATCGTCGCTGTCAAATTGCGTGGGTGAGGTTGATAATCAGAAACCTGATTTCTTCGAGGGTTGTGCAACATACGATCTGTACAGGTATCATTCCTTTCTAGTAGGTACGCGATTTTTGTGTGTTAATGTTGTGAGAACTTCAATACAGAAAATGACAAACAATAAGATAATACGGTCAAGCATTAAGTCCGTACAATCACCACTCAACTGACCCACAATGCTGACAACATGGTTGTTACTCAGAGAATTTTAACCCCGAAAATTAAATTTTACCATTGATGGAGATCTAAAGCCACTAGATATAATGGAAAACACTTTAGCATTAATAACCGGTAACAATGCTTTGTGAAACTTACAAAAACATGGCTGTCAAGTATGGACTTATCAACATATAGCTCGCAAGGCATGGACTTATAACATCTGACCCGCACATTGATATGCATGTCTCATCCAAGACAGTCTAGAAACTGGACTTATCAACGTTTAATTCACACAACTTTTTCCCCATACATAGTACATGGGTAAAACAACACATTGCACTGCCAATTTCAAAATCATCGAAAATGGACTTATCAACTTTCAGCACGCAGGAAACATAGGAAAGTTTTCTCTCTGAAGTTTGCGATACCGGTATAAAAAAAACAGATAACTCTTCTTCCTAACAAAGAAAATCTACTCCTTAAAGCAGACCTGCAGAACTGTAGCTCCTGAGAGCGACTTCTTTCCTCCCCTTTCTTACCCTACCCCCCTTTTCTACCTGTGCGGTCATGGTGTTCTAGTTACGCTCGGCTGCATCAACATTCATTCTTGCGGCGGAAGTCGATCATCCCCAATAGAAGTGGAGTGAGGCTGACGTCATAGTTCCCCTACTTGCGAGTTCTGCAGGCCTGCCTTAAAGTAAACCTGTTACAAATGCTAGATATTGAGCATTATACAGATCTACTGGAAGATGTCAAAAAAGATGACACTCCAAAAGATGTACTGAAATCATTAGCCTTAGAAACAATCCATACAAGATTCCCAGAACAACAATGGCTCCATATTTTTACTGACGGCTCCTTGCTAACAAATCAAATGAGCAGGTGCTGGAGCTACATGCCGTCTTGTTCTCCTTTTACAAACCCCTTGGATTTAGTACTACAAATTTTGATGGAGAAGTCGAGGCCATACGTACGACACTTCAAAATCTTCTATACAGAATAGCTCAATTCCAGCAAGCAATAATTCTTTCTGACTCAAAAGCAGCCATTTTAGCTATAACATCCATTTTAACACCAAAAAGTCAACAAATTCTTGAGTACTGGAAATGCTATTTCACCTCAACAACCTAAAGAAAAAAATAGTTTTTCAATGGATACCAGCACATTGCGTATTGACTCACAACGACGCTGCTGATTATCTTGCCAAAAAGGGCTGTGGTACTATTCAAAAACCTGCTACACAATTATCCTATTATACAACAAAAAGAATACTTATTTCACAATGTCACAAAATTATAACAAATCATCATCTCCAAATTTCCAAAAATAAAAGATGGGAATCTGTCTCAACCCAAAATATCCCTGGATACCCAAGGAAGAATGCAGTTGCAATTTTTAGACTGTTCAAGGGCCACAACTACTTGGCCAAGCATCTCAACAGGATTGGAATATCTCCTTTACCACTCTGCCCCTTATATGATCTTCAAGAGGAAATGGATCAAAATAATCTTCAACACTGCCCAACTACTATCAATTTGGCGTCCTTGAGTGAAAAATACTGGAGAGTGAGAGAATTAATGATTTCATTGTCAGAAATTCAGCATTAGCAGACAACAACAACAACTTTTAGCACACAGTGCTTCAATTGTATCCACAGCAGGGAAAAGAGTTAACGTGTTTTACATTGACCAAGAAACTTCGGTATTCAATATCTACAAACTTGCAAACTCATTAAGTTCCTCTGTACGAACTGTGTAAATTGAAAAAAAAAAGTTGAATATCTTAATTATTATTGCTTCAGCATCAAAGGAAAAGATCAGACCCATGATGTAAACAATTATGAAATATGTGAACAGGACATCCATCTCCAACAATCTTTTATTCTGCAAGTCTCCCTGCAAATACTAAATACATTATTCCCCGGTTTTCTCTTCAACCACCAAAATTCACATTTTCATTGTCTCCTGAAAATGCACAAGTTTTTATTGTAAACCATACTGATTTAGTATATTTAATGACTAATATGCAATTGCTAATAGTTTCAGCTATTTTGTTTGATGTTGAGTTCTAAAATCTTTGTTTGAATCCTCCAGCATTATAATCAAAACACTGAACAAGAATAGGAAAGATCTTTTAAGTTTCTATGATTGCTACCATCTGTTGCAAGCTCAAAACACGAAATTCCACCTAACGCTTGAATTACAATATTTGTAGCATGTGGAGCCAGAACCTGATTCACTACCACTTACATTTTTGTCTTAGCACAAGGAAACTTTTTTGCAACTTCAGAATCATCAAACAATTTCTGGTTAAGACTAGAAGTGCAGTTACTTGATCAGTAGCCCGTAGCTATTATGATGTTTAACAGTATGAAATGCTAGGGCACCTTCTGCAGCACTCACTTTTTCATTTAGTTTTGTTTCCTTAACAGCAAAGAAAGATGTGACCAGGGGCGACTCTACAATAAGAACTGCAGAGCTGCAGAACCGCCATTTACATGGACAAGTAAAATAAAAATGTAGAACGTGCTTTTATGTAATCTAGTTCATTGTTTCATTTATTTTTCCAATTCATTCTCCTTCGATTCGAGAATTTACTATCTGTAGGAACCTTGAACTGCTCGAGAATTTTATCTGTAGTGTACTTTTCGGATCTGTGATTGGCAGTCCTCGAGCTCAATGTAGGATAGTCGGCTGCAGAAAATTGGTTTTCTTGACTGTCCCATAAGACTGCATTAGAGCTGTAACCGAAGCAGCTCTCTCCAAATATACAAAAGAACTGCCAACATCCTCATCTCTGCGTTAGGAGAACACATAGGCTTCTGGACTTGCTGTATATCATTACAGTTTCAGTGTGTTATACAGTACTGTGGGTGGTGTGATGTGATTAATCGGTGTGTCTAAGAAAATATTTTATATTAAAAATGAATGAAATGAAAACCTAATCGACCAACCCTTTTCGAAATTAAAAGAGAAATTACACGTTAACTTAAGAAATTAGGACGTCCTACACTAAATTTAAATATTGAAATTTCTGGAAAAAGTCGAGGAAATCGTGTAGCCTACTAGTCATTTTAATACCGAAATGTGTAATGGAAACGATTGGTTTTTTGCTGCGCTCATGAAAACGCTTTCTCCCCCACCCGTGTCTTCTGTTTAGAGGAGACAATACATGGACAAAGACCAGAGTGAAGAATTTAGTTAATTTGACTTAAAAAAATAGAAAGCATAAAAATTCGAAAACTCATTTCAAGTCGAACAAAAATTGTCACTGCTACAGATATTAAAATATTCTAACACAGCTTGATTCTGCATATTGGATTAAAATTCAGAAACAAGATGAAAATTTTCATAAAAATAGATATGGTCTATCTAAATTAATTAACTATGTGAAATTCTGTGCTGCATTTGAATTAATGATGCAAGGACTTGTCGAATCAGATGATTCAACAAACCGCGGTATATTTCGGGGTTTGACTGATTTTACTCCACATTTAGATTAAACTTTCAAAGATCATTTATAAGGCTCGTCACAATTCAAAGGAACTACGAAAACAATTCAAAATGAATTGCTGGATAGCAATAAAATGATTGGAAATTTATCTTCATTGCCATCAAAACATGACACTGAAAGTTTGGTGCAAACTATCTTAATGGAATATAGGCTTAACGGAAATTCAGTCATAATTGAACCACATAAATTAATTGTGCTGGTTAATGGCGGGGCTAACGTAATGAGTGGGAAACACGGAGAATTTGTATTGTGTGTTCCACAGTTGATTTCTTGCACTGTTATGCCAAAGAATTAAATTTAATAATGCAGCAAACATGTTCACAAACTATTCAAGTTATGATACTTTATTGCAAATCTGTAGGAACTCCCAGCTCTCTGACGTGTGTGTGTGTGTGTGTGTGTGTGTGTATGTGTGTGTGTATCTAATGCTCTGGATTTAACAATGAAGTCATCATCCTTCTTGCTTCCCAATATTTTGATGGAAGGTCCACAAATGTCCTAAGAGTTTCACAATTAGCCAGGTGCTCCATCTCCATGTCCTCTTCTCTGGTGCACAGTAAGCATTTAGGTGAATTCAATACTCCAATACGATGGAGGTGTTTACTGAGGCAATCATGACCAGTAAACAATCTAAACATGGCCACGGCAGATTTTCGAGGTAGATCAGGAATTAGTTTTGGATCTTTGAATGATTCTTTCCATTTAAGACGTGATAATGTCTTATAGGCCTAATTCCATCTGCCAGAACGGGTGTAGGCTATAAAAGTTGACGTGACGAAATTCGGTAGGAGTTAAAAGTGTTCGAATGATAGAAAGTTCTTGATAGTTGTTCATTCATGTTATCAACATGTGGGGCATATCTCCACTACATGACTATCGGGTGGGAGAGGTGTAGCCTATGGAATGGGTAAAGCACATGGATTGTTGGAGTTCAATTTCGAGTGCACACTCAACTTCGAGAAGGGGCTGTAAATACACGCATTATACGATTTAGATGCAATGAACAGCATGCGTTTGCTAATTACACTATTTTTTCATGCAGAACTGCCAACCTTTGTAACTGCAGGCTGCTACTGGATGTGACTCTTGAAGATTCCACTGCATTGTGAATGTTAGATTTGTGCTTACCTACTTCCCACATAGGAATCCAAATCACCAATACTATAGCAATAAAACATTCATACACTTCACACTTTGCTTCATGGATGATCCGTTCTTTAATAAAGCATGGATACTTCACTCTCAAATTATCAGTACATTTACATTTTCGTTTTTGCAACATGGTCGTAAACACAGATATCCTACAAATTGTAACCACATACTATTTTGGCTGTGATGCTATTAAAAATGGCTGACTTGACTGTGGCATTGGTTATATCCATTATCCATGCTGTAAAAACGAAAGTTCAGTGAAAACACAAACCAAACGAAGAACTAAAGAGTACTGATTGCAAACATTATATATTCTGTCTCTGAAACATGCGGAGTGTGTGCTTTTCTCTTTTATTTATTAATACTCTTGTCATTGGTTACAGGACATTATAACAATCAATAACACGAATTATAAAGAACTAAATATTCAAGTCATGTTTTAAAAAATGCCAGACAAAAGTCAATTTTAAAATGCCTGGTAGACAGGAGGACAAGGTCAAAAAAGGTGGACATGTCCTTCAAAAACCAGACTCCTGGTCACCCTGCTTAAGATTTGTATGCATTTAAAATTCGGGGAAAAAGTATGGGATTGCTGCTTTTACTTTTTATCATCATCATCATGGATTGGACTCTCTTACCCATGCATCTTCAAGATTTATAGCTGTTCTGTTATTTTCGACATAAAAATTATTTATCCACTTTCAAGTGGATGAGAGATAATTCTGCATCATTGCTGAACAAAGTCACAATTCAGTACTGCCTCCAACATATTCACCCAAAAGCTGGTAGATTTATTAAAAAGGAAAGTCATCAGTAAATATTACTTATGCCATCACTCAAGGTTATATACATAATTTCTCTGAAACAACTATTTAAAAGAAATAGGCTACAGTCTATACTGTTTCATTTGTCATTTTATCTTCTGTATAAATAAAATTGGAAAATCAAAGAGGTGATTTTCAGAAATGCACTTTTTTACATTATTTGTTAAAAACATTAATTTTTAAAACAAAAATTACCATAATTTATATGGGCTATTCCATATGAAATCGATCAGCAAAAAACCTCGCATTTTTTTAATACTCTAATTTTTTCCCTATTTATACAAGGTGCTGAGGCGAGTGCATTTTCAAAAATATACTATCGAAAGTCAAACGGTTTTCGTACTATTGAGCGACAAAGTTAGCGTATTTTATAAAAACAAGCCTCTTTCAGCACTCAGAACTCTGGAACCATTTAATGCAGAACATTGAACGAGAGCTCATTTTGAAGCAGACATTTGGTAGGTTATGTTAAGAAGTAATCCTTATTTTTATTGTATACAGAGTGGCAGATAATCTGATTTTACTTACTTTTAGGCTTTTTGCCCATTTGTAAAAATGTAAAAAATATTGAGAAAAAACCTTGCATTATTAAGAGGGATTCGGCATTGTTTGCTTAGTGGCTCGGCAATAAGTTTCGAGGGTATTAAATAAATTATTTTCACATGCTTAGACTTGAACGATGCAATACCGCATGAACTGGCCGAGAGCTGAAGATAAGCGAGCGTTGGGCGCCATTTTACTCCTGTGTTTATGAAAACTTATGATAAAGCTAGCCCAGCTATGCGCTACTAGACAAAACATCACGTGTTTGTCTCCTGGCCTTGCTTGCCTAGGGTAGCTCCCGCCTCACAGTCAGCTGTTAGTTCACGCGCATACTATTTATTTTCTTTATTTGATATTTTCAATACTTTCTTATCAACGGTGCACCAGTAAAAAATATGTGTTTATTTGTACCTTCAAAGCGGAATATAACCATATATTTTAAAAATATTTTTTCGTGGGCAAAGACATCTTAATGAAGAAAAATCTAAATTTCTCCATTTCCATAAAAAGTAAGAAAAACTGTTTACATGTCAATATAAACTTTAATTTCTCAGCATCAAAATAAACCATGATTTTGATCATTGGGTGAAAGGGTTTCGGAGCCACAACAGTTTAAAGTTGCTAATTTTATGAAAATACAATAAATTTAAAAACTATGAAGTTCTGATGCCTCAAACTTTGCACAAAGCATTGTATCACAGTTGTCAACGGACAGAAAAAGTGTCATTGTATTTAAAAATTGCAAGGTCAATTTTCTCTATATTTCGGTCGATTTGAGATGGAATAGCCCATATGCATTATTCGTCGATGAACTGACAGCCTACATACTGAATATTAACAAAATCTGTCCAATAACTTATGAAAAATTTCTGTACACAAATGGATGGACAAATAAGCAAGCAGAATGCCAAAAAATCACCTTTTCAGTATCAGAGATGCTGAAAATATTTAAATCTCGAAACATACATTTTGCAGCATTACAATGATTTCTCTCGATCCTTTGTATAGTGAAAAAGTGAAAAGTCATAATGAACTGGACTTCTAAAGTGTATGCCTTCATTTCGATAATTTCTATACTTTACAGCATATGTGGATGTACTGGTAAATCTGAGAGATAATTGAAATAAAAATACTTACCCATCAAGAGGCTCGAAGATAGTGGATTCCTTTCTTCGTTCTATTTCAGAGAATGGTAGTCGAATACCCTTTGCATCCAATATTTTTATAATTACGTGACGTCCACTGAAGTCTGTGAAGGCTCGCACTATTTCGTCAACACTTAAGTACGCTCTATTGGAAAAGTTAATCAAGTGAACGATCTTGTTTGCCATTTCTGAAATATTAGGAATTAAGAACATCAGATGTAGTTATATAACTGAATGCGTTAATAGAAAAACTATACAATTCCTGTGAAAATGCCTTTCCTGTTTTAAAACATATTGTTTGAAAAGATATAGCTGCTGATAGGATAAGCTGTCTACAATACTGTATTATGAAATACTTCTTAAAAATAAAGCTTGGTTTCCAAAGGTTCCACATACAGTAGATTAGATTTTACTCTACTCTGCTAGTCAACAGTGTGGAATCTCTTTTCTGTTGGATACAGCCTGTGATAAGGAATTCATTTTCTCAGTGATAAGATGATTACTAACATCTGAATTTTAACGTACCATATTGGCCCAAAAATAGGCCACACCCTTAAAATTCGTCGAGGGAGAAAAATAAAAAAGACAATAATCAGAGAGACTGAGGGGAAGAAAAATTACTGATATGCAATTTTATTTCATCCAACCTATCTAGGGTAGTAAAAGGTGCGGCAATGAATCGAGCAATTTTGCAACAACACTTATTTTGATTTGGCTTGAGTGGGGAGAATGACGCTACTGCCATCTGGTAGAACACTTTAAAGCATTTCAGTTACAATGGTGACAGTTACGTAATCACTCAGCATGAATTTCAGAGAGTGTTTGGGGTTCATCGCAATGATGCTGTTTCATCAGCTAATGCCATCAAGATCTGGAAGATCTGGGTTCGTAACTTTGAGGCTACTGGTTCTATACAAAAGAAAAAAAGGTGGTAGTGTGAAAACAGTATGTACACCTGACAACATAGTGGCAGTGAGTGAGGCCATTGAACAGAGTCCATGCCAGTCTGCGTGTCGTCCTTCTGTGTCACTTGGGCTTTCCATCGCAGCATTTGTCGGATTTTACATAATGATGCTAATGGCTTCATTGCCAGATGCAAGGCACTAAACAACAACAATGATCTTCACTTCCACCCTCATAGGATTCAAATTATTCATGCACTACAGGAACAGGGCCATGGAAACAGACTTCAATTCTGTCAGACTCTTCTGCAGTTAATTAATGAAAATCAGAATCTCATTAACAACTTACTGATGAGCGATGAAGCCCATTTTCATTTATTAGGTTTATTAACAAACAAAATTTCCGTTATTGGTCTGCCACAAAGCCACAAGAAATTAATGAGAAACCACTTCACAGTATGAAAGTAACAGTATGGTGCGCAATATCTTCTTTTGCAATTGTAAGTCCGTACTTCTTTGACGATGAGAGGGAAAAGGCTGTAACTGTGACAGGGCTAAATGCTAACATGTATACTTTGTGCTTTTCTGTGGTAAAGGTAAATAAATCTAATCATTCACTCTTGATAACATTTTTAAAATAGTTTGATTCATTGCTGCTCCTTCTGGTTGAAAAACAATACAACAGAATTTACCTTCAACAGATTTCTTTTCTTATTAGGCATGGTATCAATCACTATTAACTGTAATAGTAATAAGTAAACTTTTTTCTTAATACAGAGGAGGGAAATAGTAATGTCTGTGAGGTATGCACTAAATATTTTTGAGCTTTTCCATTTTAACATACAACTACAACAGCAACACTATATCTGTTTACAATCACAGAGGTTTGCACACAGCAGACATCAAGGTGACATTCCACTCATGTCATATGCACTCCAACATATTTACTAGAATGACTTAATGGCATCGGAGATATGATGTCACAGCTCTTCCTACAATATAAAAATAACAAAAGGTTGGTAAACCCGAAAGAATGAAACACAAAACCAATATTAACATCATCTATTCGCTTCTATGGGCATTCTGTTTATTAAAATGCGGACCTCCTCCCATAGGTACATTGTGCTCACTACCAGAATCGCGAATATACGCAGCACCTCAGCTTTTCACAGTTAAAATTTGGATATAACGTGCGGCTTATTTTTGGGCCTATACAGTAGGTACGAAGTGACTATAATTTTCATCACGTGGAAATATTTAATTAGAGCTAATTACTATATTGTGGAAGACAAATGATTGAAGGTGACTTTCGTGTTTTAGTTAATGAAGATTAATATTATACAGTGTTTATTCTGTCATTTTCAGCACGCATTTTGGAAGAAAAATCTGAGATTTCATGCAATAATGGTATAATTTCTGGCTATATAGGATCTATAATACCAGAGCGCCAATAAAATATGAACGATTTTAATAATGAACAATCTTGAACTTATTTTATATATTTCAATTATTACTGCACATGTTAAAAACAGGACATGGGAGATTCATGCACGATGAATAACATTTTCAAAATGACCACCATGAATGGCAATACAATGATTTAAACATTCTTTAAAATTGTCAATAACTCTCTGCCATATGTCGTCAGATATAGATTCAATGAAGTTCTTCACGTTTCTCTTCAGCTCACAGATGATTCTAAGCTTCTGCACATAAACATTGTCCTTTGTATATCCCCATAAAAAGAAATCAAGAGGGCTTAAGTCTGATGAGTGAGGAGCCCAAAAAAAGTCCCTTTCTTTTAAATCATCCAGTCTTGAAAATGTTCTTTCAAGACTACAATTATAGAGTCTGCAGTATGTGATGTTGCACCATCCTGTTGGATCCCGAAATCATCTAATGTTTCTATGAATCTTCTTATGATATGTTGATATTGTTCCTTGTTGACGGTCAGCATATTCCTGTTTTCATCTGAAAACCAGAAGGGACCAATAATGCTTTTCGTGCTTAGAGCGCACTAAGCAGTGCATTTCGGACTATGAAGTGGTTGTTCCACATTTCTTCTGGTGGGTGTGAACCCAAGAATCTCCAGTTTTGATGATTCACGACACCATTGAGATGAAAATGCACTTCATCCATGAATCAAACATTCTGAATACAGTCCTCATTTTCTTCCATCTTGAAAATGAAGTTACTGCACATGTTGTTGCAGATATGTTTGTCATTTGCTGTTAACATGTGTTTCACTCAATTTTTTTAATTCTTCTCAGAGACATCGGTCTCATTTTCAACTTCTAGTGCACATCTGTGTCATCCTTTACGAGCACTCCGAGCCAGTAACTGCAGCACAGCTTCAATATTTTCTACTGTTGTAACAGTTCTTGGTGTACCTGAATTCGCTGTTTAAGTTAAGAACACTTCCATTTTCTTTGAATTTTCTCACTACTTGGAGAATTGATCCAGAAGTTGGTGCCTTTCTACAGTTAAAAAATCGACGGTACTGGCACTTCATCTGAATCAAAGACTTTGTTTCAACATAGAATAAAACAATCTTTATTATCTGCAAAACTGTCAAAACCATTTTAACATAAACTCCCAAGCCTGCTTTGTGTTCTCCAACAGTATCATGAACAAATAACTAATAGCTTCTCAATATTAACAAAATAAATTCGTTCATATTTTGTTGGGGCTGTCTGTATAATTACTGATTTTATAAAAGTAAACCTCCAAATTTTTAGCCACCCTTGCTTTTTTTAGAAGCAAGCTTATGTTGAAAGGCATAAAAACAACTTGGAAATGTTAGACAAACTTAGGGACTTGATAGCAGGGCGGCGTTGTTATCCAAACACAAACAAAAGCAGTAGCAAAGTTTGGCTGTGTACAATATGGACGTAATTTTACAGGCTGTTCATTAGGACCTGAGCTCTGGCTTTTGGTTGCGCAGTGGCACACAATCACATTACACAGGGAAGGAGAAGAAAACTGTCAGTTGTGTGTCAAGTAACGAAGCAGTTAAAAGATAATACTGTAGTTGCAATTTAAAAACATTGGTCAAATATTAAAATCACAGTTTCACCTCTTTTGGGCACATTATAGCTCAAGTCTAATCAAATGGATATATAACCATGTGCTCAGGAAATATTGAAGAGATTTACTTTGCCTGTAACCACTATAAATTATTAAAAATAAGCAAATATATACTGACAATAATGTACCTATTTTCTTAACATAGTGTGGCTCTAGCTTTACTTTAGGTGGTGGAGTATCTGAAATCTCTTCACTATCATCGCTCCTGGAAAAAAAAAAAAAAAAAAAAAAAAAAAAAAAAAAAAAAAAAAAAAAAAAAAAGGAGAGAGAGAGAGAGATTAAATGCATATGGATTTGCAACGAACTACTTAAACTGAATGCACAATAATTCGTCAAAAATATGAAGAGTAGTCCGAAAATAAGTTTCACAGGTTTGCCATCAATAGGAATTTTCATTTTGGAGACCAAATACATTATGGATTGGAGGTGAAATTCTTCATTTATTTTTCGACACAGTCACCACAAACTAGATTAATCTTGCCCAGGATAGGGACCGATGGCAGGCTTATGTGAGGGTGGTAATGAACCTCTGGGTTCTCTAAAAGCCATTTGTAAATAAGTCACCAGCTATTGCACCACTTCACGAAGTATAAGAAGCTCTTCTCCTAAAAGTTTGTGCCCTGCACATGTACTAACTTTCGAACTAATTCTTTAACTTCTTAATTGCTGATGAAATGCTACCCTCTCATTAACTTTTGCATAACTGGGAAGATGGGGGAAGGTGCTGGGCATGATGTTGGGACTATAGTGGAGTGACCGAATTTGACAAGATGTTTGCTGTTGTGCAGAGTCTTACATTGACATCAAAGGGGATGATGTCTGAATTGAGAAGGCATGACCTCTTTCATTGAAATGGCGGCTTTCATCCATGTCAGTGCTGTAACATCTGTCAGCATTCACAATTCCTTTTTCTAGAAAACTTCACAAATAGAACCATTTTGGCAGGATAGAATTTTTCTCTTTCAATTATGTTGTTGTTGTTTTCTAATGCCAGGCATTTGACAGTAAAGTCATTTGACCTCATGCACTCCAATATTTTTCAAAGACATTGTCATGGTCAGCCGCTGAAGCACAGATTTTGAGGTGTTCCGAATCCATTTCTTGGTTTGAGTTGTACAATGACAATGGGCAGTTAGGGAACTGATATATTCCAATTCTATGCAGGTGTTTGGCCAAACAGTCATGGCCTGTTGCCAATCTAAATGCAGCTGCAGATGATTTGCGTGGTAAATCAGGAATTAACTGTGGATTATGATGCAGAGAGTTCCATTTTTTTCCCTTGAGATTGTGTTATCAAATTTTGTTTGTTGAAGTCTAAGTATGTAGATTTAATAAATCTTTTCACAGAGTAATATGTAGATTTAGTAACAGGTCTGTAAGTAGCAGTGCTGTCCTTCTTTGCTAAAGCATCCGCATTCTCGTTTCCCAGGATTCCACAATGGGATGGTATCCATTGGAATACAATTCTTTTATTGAGTGATATTAATTGAGAGAGCATGTTAGATATTTCTGCTGTTTGAGATGAAGGTGTGTGTCTCGAGACTATTGATAGAATAGCTGCTTTGGAGTCTGACAATATAACTGCATTCTTAAAAATTTACTGATGTGGCAAAGAAGATTCCTGAGACTTTCATTTATTGCAATGATTTCTCCATCAAAACTTGTTGTTTCATATCCAAGAGATCTATAAAGTGAGAAGAGACAGCACGTAACACCTGCACAGCTACCTTGTTCCCTGGAAATCAAGGATCCGCTGGTGTATAAATGAAGCCAGTTTTGTGGAGGGTACCTAATATTAATTGTCTCTAAAGACAATTGTTTCATTATTTCAGTGTTTACTTCTGATTTCAGTATTTCTTCTGTTAAATTTAGATTATACTCTATATTTAATAGAATTAAAGGGTTTGGTTTAATTTGTAAGTTTTCTTTTAAATTCGGGATGTTGATTTTCTGTTTTAATTCTTGAACCATGGATATAAAACCTTTTGAGTTTTTAATCTACAGAGAGGACTGTATGAATGCCAATTGTTTCCTGGTAATCTGGTAAGTTTTTCATGTTGAATCAGTGCTTTTTCTTCTATTGTCATTTTGATGCTGTTAATGTTAGTGAGGAATCTCATAGAATCTATTGGAGTTGTTTTGATTCCACCAGTAATGAGGATGAGAGCTTGGTTTTGAACATGTTCTATTTCGTTTACGAAATATGAAGTAATTAAAATTTCTCCGCAGTATGTCAGCACCGGCTGTATAAACATGTTTGAAACGTGGCTGATGCCACAGCTGATTGAAGACAGGGGTAATGATTAAATCTTTCAACAAGTCGGCTGTCTGGCTCATTACTACAGACACCTACAAGGGTATCTCAGAGGTTTGTGAAGGACACTGTCTTTGTGCCTCTGCTCCGTACTAATTTTCAACTGTATTACTACTGCTGTGGCTCTGGTCGACTCTGTAGTATAGTATTTATTAGCTGTCGTTATAGCAAAAGCTAATGACATTGTCAAATTACACGTGTGAAATTATAGTGCAAAAAAGAAAATTATTCTATTACAACACTAAACATAAAACAAAATGATCACAAATACTCCTTAGAGTTTACAATTGAGAGTCAAGATTATCAAAAATAGGCTAATATCTAGATGAAAATTGTAACACACTGATCACAAATATTATTTGATTTAATTAACAATTTATGAGAATTTCCTAATATATTACAAAATAATAATACAATTCAGAGAAAGAAACCTAAAAAATATCAACAGCTTGATTTTCTGATTCAAAATATTCTTGTACAGAATAGAATGGGTTTCTAAGAAGCCACGTTTTCACTTTGACTTTGAATATGTCAAGTGACACTTCCTGTGATTCCTGTGGTAACATGTTGAACATTCTACAGCCCAACATGTTAGGACTACTTTTAACTTTGGATAGTCTGCAAAATGGTATGTCCAGTTTTTCTTTATTCCGAGTATTATACTCATGTTTATCCATCCTACTGGTGAAGCCATAAAGATTTTTCTTGATATAAAGAAGGAGTTCCAGAATATGTTCATTAACAACTGTTAAGATGAACTCCTGTATGAACAGTGGTTTACAATGTGCTTTGCTTGGTACTTCTGTGATAATTCTTATTGCTTTCTTCTGAATGAGTAGGACTTCAATAAGTTTATTGCTCTTTCCCCACACCAGGATTCCATACTTCAATATGCTATGAAAAAAAGCAAAATAAACACTTCTTAGGTACTGCCCGGGTATTTTATCTCTAATTACTCTTAAGAGGTACAGGACTCTGGACAGTCTCCGAGAGATGTATTCAATGTGGCAATCCCAGGTTAGTTTTGTATCAAGATGGATACCAAGTAACTTTACTGCCTTTTCTTCAGACCCTTCTTCTTTTTTCAATGACAAAATTAATTTTTGACTCTTCTCCTCGTTTAAAATTAACTTATTTGCTCTGAACCATTCTGCTGCTTCCAAAACTGTATTTGAGGTTAGCTGACGCAGTTCTGCTGCACTAGTCGAACATGTTATAAAAGAAGTGTCATCTGCATATAATGTTGATTTGGCCATAATGTTGTAACTTAAATCATTTACAATAATTAGGAATAAGAAAGGTCCTAAGATGGAACCCTGTGGGACACCATGTTGCACTTCTCCTTCAAAAGACCTGATCCCTTGAATTTCTACTATTTGTTTTCTACCAGACAGATATGATGAGAGGAGATCCAACTCCCTTCCATTTATACCATAGTATTGTAGCTTAAGTCTTAAAATGTCATCTGAAACGCAATCAAAAGCTTTTGTTAGGTCGCATAACGTGATCTCAGAGTACATTTTATCTTCAAAACCATTGTATGCTGATTCCAGCAGTGATAAAATAGCATCAACTGTTGTTCTACCTTTATGAAAACCAAACAGCGTATGACACAATAAGTCATTTCCTTCAAAATAATTTGCCAATTGAGTCTTCATTACACATTCTAACACTTTTCCGAAAATAGGAATAATAGATACGGTACCGGCCTATAACTAGTTGGATTCTCTTTCTCACCTTTCTTGTATATTGGGCAAATCCTCGAGTATTTTTGACTATTTGGAAATATCCCCATTTCCAGGCAATCGTTGATGCACACTGTCAATGGATATACGATATAATTAATCACTTGCTTCAGGAAATTATTGGATATTCCATAAATATCTTTGCTGTTTGATGCTTTCATTTTGTTCACAATATTAACTATATCCTCACATGATGTATACTGCCATTTGAAACCCATCTCTGGCACTTGCACAGGTGTGCTTGTTAGAAGAACTTCTGCTGTTATATGTGAAGAACTGATCTCTGAAATTATATGCTCCACAGATTCAAGAAAATACCTGTTCATTTCATTGGGTTCAATTGGTATATTTTGATTTTTGACACCTTTGTTACATTCTGTCTTTATCAAGTTCCATGCAGCTCTACATTTGTTGTTGGATGATTCAATGAAAATAGCATTTCTCTGTTTTTTTGTTTCTATTAATGAATCTTTGTAAGTTTTCCTTGCTTTCTTATATTCAACTCTGTCTTCTTCCTTCCCAGAAAATTTATATATGGACGACAGTAGTATCATCCTATTTTTCATATATTCCAGTTCCTTTGTAAACCATTTGCTTTTATCATGTCGTACTTCTGTTCTTTTAATCTTCCTCACTTCTTCCGGAAAATAAAAGTTAAAAAGGTCAATAAAAATATGAAAAAAAAAAAAAACATCAAATAAATCACCGCCTCTGCAATTTCTATAGTGAGATTCTAAACTGGCAATCCAATCTTTATGCTTCACTTTCCTAACGAAAAACTCAATACCTTTTTGAGAGAATACTCTTTTATAAATATAACTGTTTGAGATATTTTGATCTTGGTTGTCAGGCAGATTAAGTTTCCACAGGATTGCCACATGGTCAGATAACCCGGGTTCTACTATTTCTACTTCAAATTTAGAGTTTATATTAGTTATAATATTGTCTAAGCATGCAGCTTCTCTTGTTGAACTAAAAACTGTACAGTAGCATCCATAGGATCTCAGCACATTAAGCAAATCTCTAGAATTTTTAGTGTTCATTCTTATATCTATGTTAATATCACCACCTATTATTATATTATATCCTAACCACTGATAAGACAGAATTTGTAAGCAGTGCTCAATGCATTCAAGAAAGATTTTAAAATCACTGTCAGGTGTTCTATATATTGAAATAACTACTATCTATATGCAGGTAACACTACTGCAGTTACCTCAAAATGTTTTTCATGACATATGTTTCCTAAATCTATGATATTAAAATCAATATCTGTTCTAAGAAACAAACAAACACCACCCTGTAATGAATTAACTCTACAATATTTGTTAGCAAGTTTGTAACTGTCCATATGCACAAGTTCAATTTCATCTCTTGACATCCAATGCTCACAAACACTTAACACATCAATGCATTTAGAAATTAAATATACCTCCATCTCTTCCGTCTTTTTCTTGAAACTTTGTACATTATATTGTAAGACATTTAAACTCTTACCAAGATGATCACTTTTCACTATTTCACCACTGAAATTTCCTCCGAGTCACTCAGAGGAAACTTCTGTTTGTAAGTCTGTTGAGTCTTCAATCCGATCAGGCTGACACACACATGGAATTATTATGGATTATCAGTTATCACATAGATGTCTGCCATATCAGCAGAGATGGAAAGATTGAGCATCCGTGAAGAAAAAAAAACTCGACGAGTTTACCTCTATTTCAGTATAATAAAATTTGGTATCCGTTGCATGGTTTATTTGTGGTGAATTTCTGAATTTCATGGAGTTCTGAAAGATGGTGCAGTATTATTGCATATGATTGAGACCCAATTCTGCAATAATTTCATTGACAAACACTCTTGTGTTAAACCCGGTCCAGATGCAACAGTTTACTTGGCATTTTACTTGCACATGCAAAACGTTGTAAGTAAGAAGAACCGTGTGGACTGAGCAATTTTTAGAACTGAATGCCTCCAACTTAGTGTTCAGTCTTTGTTTAGTTCTAAAAATTGCTCAGTGTTACAGTCCACACATTCCTTACTTGCATCTTTTTGCATGTGCAAGTAAAACATCAAGTAAGCTGTTGCATCTGAACCAAGCTTTAGGGCAAATCAAGGCATCCACTTGTGCAGTGTTTTTCTCTCCAGTGCATGTTAATAGATGTCCAGAACACTGCTCGTCTTTCAAACTCTCATGTTCATCATAGAAAGCATGATATCATTCCTGCAATCTTTCCTCTGACGTGTCCTGATCATACACTTCCATCAACCACTTGTGGATTACAGTGCAACACTGCCATTCATATTGGACAAGTGACATGTTTCATCTGTCGTCAGCATTTCAAACACGCATATGTCTGTTTACTATTATGTTTCACATAGTAAGGGGTAGACATGCTCCTCACAGCACTTGATCACTTCAATATACACATTTAAGTCCAAACATCACATATGCTTGAAAGAGTGTGTCTGTACAAGCATATGATATTTTTATGTCATAAGTCTACTGGCTCAAAAAAAGAGTATTTCCTGGAATATAAGACACATTTTTTTTTCTTAAAAAAATAGGTCTGAAAAATAGGGTGCCTCTTATACACTGATACTGAGTTTGTGAATGAGTCAAAGAATCATGTGAAAACTGAGACTGGTTAAATCATTGAAGAATTGTAGCATTAGTAATGCACTGACTAATGCACAAGACAATTTGTTGTATTAACTCAGATTCTGATTTAGAAGAGGTTTCAAGTGACTTTAGCTCTGGAGATAAATTTCCGGATTTTGATGAAGAAAATGAAAAGGTACACTTTCTAATTGGATTAGGTATTTGCTGACAGTATACCTACATATTATTTTATATTTGAAATACTGTAAAAAAAAAAAAAAAAAGTACGAAAAAGGGGTGTAGGCAAAGCTGGGGAAAATTAGTTCTCTAGAGATCATTCAAAATAGTTCGAAATCATAAATGTACCATAGCAATAAAATTAATAAAAATACTCATTATACAGACATTAAAATTATAACATTGATTACACAATAGTGAAAACAATGAATTAAACTCATATATTAAACTAAGTCATCAATTACAATCAATAATATTTACATACTAGAGGACACACAAAATATATCCTTGTGGGTCACAAATGGAATTTTTCCATCCATCTTCAAGTGAAAATAAGTCTTATTTTCACATTCAAGACTTACAAAATTAATTTGCATCCAATTACATTCCATTATGCATGTATTCACGCAGATGAAGTCAGCAATCTGCCAGATTCAATTTCTTTGAGATAATGGTCCCATTACAAGTAAGGAGCTAATTTTATGTTAAGGTCTTGTGCACACTTAGCCAAACAGTTGGAGCATCAATTTTCCACACTGGAGATTTGAGTCCACGATGTAATGGGACATGTTTCCTCAGGGTAATTTTGTAATCACTGCCGTATCCTATTTCTCAATAATCATCATCATCCAAAACATATATTAGACCAGGTGGTCTGTTACAGTTTCACATCAGTCCATCTTTTATCTAGGCGACCAACAGATCTTCCATAAGGAGCATACTGCAGGATTTGTTTTGGGATGCATGTTCTGTCCATCCTTCTGACATGATTTTCCAAATTTTTCCTTTGATTGTTTACAACTTGTAATATTGGTTTGGTTGTGAGTTCTTTCAGGATATCATCTTTTCTTTTGAGGTTCCATTTTGTGACTCCTGCAGAGCGTCTCACGAACTTCATCTGAGCAGCAGTTATTCTTGAGGAGTCACGTGTTTTATGGTCCAAGTTTCGCATCCATAAGATAAAACTGGTCGGGCAAGAGTTTTATAAATTTTGATTCATGTATTCCTCTGAACTAATGATAGTTTCAAAACTGAATTTATTATGCATAACGTTTTAATAAATTCGATAATTATATTTTGTATGTCAAAGTCATGTGTAAATGATGATAAAAATCCAAGGTAGTTGACAATGTTCACTCTTCCTAATAATTTATTATTGAGACAAAAACATAGCCTCTCCGATTCCCTGTTCTTACAAACGAGGCCCTGATGAACCAAGCATCAGCAGTATAACTGTGACATCCAGAACATAGGAAATACTGTTCAATTCAGTCTAGAGACTTAGAGATAGCAGCCCTACCACTAGACTTGCTCCCTATATCCCTCACAATCGAAATCGCCAGACTGATGTAACCCTCACATGTTATGGGATATGAAGAAGATATGGAAACCCGAAAATATACTAAAATACGCAACATGAAATGTCCAAGATATTTCTCCATAATTCATAATCGTATTTATCACTGGTGCAGCAGTAATGAAAAACTGCTATCCAGGAGGTCATCTGGAATGTTTTCAGTGAATGTTCTAGAAAGCAGATTGACTGTAAATTCCATAGGGATTGTATTGGCATGCTTTCCTACACAGGTATGGCATACAAGGAACCAAGACAAAGGTTTATGTTTTCAGAGTCTCAGAAATTTCTTTAATAGTTATGTTATATGGAGCTACTGTTATTGAAATTTTTTATTTAATTCCCTGGTCTTCCACGTTAAGGGTAGTGTAAGAGGTTGGTACTCTCTTCACAGAAAACAAAAATACGTCCCAGCAGCTCAGTTGGTAGAGTAACTGCCAAACTTACACTCAGTCAGGATCCACTCTGTCTTCTGTAAAATTGGGCACTGGATGTTTCCGAAAGGTAAAAAAGTGGTTAAAATACAGCGCTGACTATATTACCTCATTCTAATGCAAAGGTCTTGAAATTATGGAGCTCTACTCCCATGTCTCTCATGCACCTTCATGGCATCTAAAGAGAAAACCTTTACTCTTATAGCTATCTTGTTTGCAATTTGTTATATTTTACATTACAACAACACTAGATTATTAAAAATATCTCTTGTTCTTTATACACTGTGTTAGATAGATGATCTCTCTCTTAGAGATCTCTTGTCCAAACTGACACATGTTATAAGAGCTACTGAACTAAAAACTGGACATGGCCAGTCTAGGATATGTATGAAACATTTTTCTTATTTTCAAGCAGGAAGAAAGTAATACAAGACTGGAGAGTGAAGCACTCAAGAATGAAGATGGATACTCTTTGGAAGTCATTCTCCCAACAAGTAAAAGACTTCACGTATTACTATGAAAGTCCTGAAACTGTATAAGAAACATTACTGAGATAACAACATTAGCTATTCAGAAGTGTATGAATAACCAAGAGATGTATATTGTTAAAAAAGTTAACATTCCCAGTGATAATCTAAATCTAACATGCTACGTGATGAATAGAAACCGGATTCTTAGATATATACTTGAATGTTGAAGAGGACATGGAGATGGAGCACCTGGCTAATTGTGAAACTCTTAGGACATTTGTGGACCTTCCATCAAAATACTGGGAAGCAAGAAGGATGATGACTTCATTGTTAAATCCAGAGCATTAGATACACACACACATACACATACTTGAATGTATGTGACATAGAACAGAACAATTCTGAGGCCCTATTCACATCATTCAGAACTTTAACACAAAGACTGGAGAATGAATCTAGTGGAAGCATGCTTTCTAATTTGTAAATAATGGTTGAGAGTGTTCATTTGAATTTGCATTTGAAAAGCAAACACTACCTACAGTCCGTCCAAATGGTTATGTTGCATCCCGGTTTCCCCCACCCATTTATGTTGGTCCCTCTATAAAGGCTTGTGATTGGACCATCTTAGCTATTTCCTGAAAACATTTACTGTTCGCAATTGGACTTCTAGGGAATATTATACAACTGTTTAAAATAACTTAAAGAAATGGACCCAGTTAAGTAACTGCCATAGTGATGTCCCTGTTTTGATGACCCTGCAACATAACCACTCAGATGGACAATAGTGAAGCCACCCACAAACTTCTGTGAGAGGAAACTGTTGACCAAGAGTAGACAAAAAGCATGAACTACGTTGATGAAATAACGAACATGGAGTTGCGTCATTTGGTATAATTGAATACCTCTTTCAAACACAGCAGTATTATTTATATAAGAGCAGGAATATTGCTTTCTCGTTTATAAACATAGCTCAGTCAGCTTTTAGTGCATAAAAATCCAATACGTAGCAATAAGTATAAGAACTGTATTAACAGAACAATTTGTTGTTTGTAGTGTAACAAGGTTTTCTAGTGTTGAATTTGAAGCTCTACAAATAATGCAAATGATTATAACGAAAAGAAAACTTTTGAGACAAAAGATTTATCTGACATACACTGACTCTTCAAAACATAATAAAAAAAAACAATGGCCTACCTGTAAATATCATCTGAACCAGATGTATAACCGAGGTTGAGATCATCGCATGGTCCATCTTGAACAATGGATTCTGCACCTTTCTGTACATCTTCAAAGACATTTGAATAATTTCGAGGGAAAAATTGTTCCGGAGCCGGGTATCGAACCCAGGACCTTTGGTTTAACGTACCAACGCTCTACCACTGAGCTACTCGGGAACTCTAACCGACACCGATCCAATTTTTCCCTCTATATCCACAGACCTCAAAGTGGGCTGACAACTGTCAAGCAACCAACTTCGAGTGCACACTAACTCCGTGTGACTTAAATGGTGGTTTTCTGTTAACGAACAGTGACGTGTATTATGCAAATCAAGATTTTCAGGTATAACTCCCTGTAAAGTTGATTTGAATAATTTCGAGGGAAAAATTGTTCCGGAGCCGGGTATCGAACCCGGGACCTTTGGTTTAACGTACATTGTTTATGATTTCTGAACAGCTTGAAGCACTTTCCACTGAGTCATTACTGGGAACTGGATTTACTGTTTTCAAGTCCTTTGTTAAAGAAAGGTTAAAAGATGCTTCAAAACTAGACGAGAACTGTGACATGTGTTGAGTTTTTTGGTCACTTTTATCACAATCAGGTTTGACAGAAATCGAAGGTGGAATCAAAGGACTATTTTCGACTGTCTTTATTGTTTCCACTTCTTTTCTCAATAAGGTAGATGGAATCAAAGGACTATTTTCGACCATCTTTATTGTTTCCACTTCTTTTCTCAATAAGGTAGAGTCTTTAGTTGTTTGGACACCAGCCGACAACTGTGACATGTGTTGAGTTACTTGATCAACTTTATCACTTTTAGGTTTGGTAAAAAAAGTTGGAGATTCCCTTGTGTTAGTGGTTGCTGTTCTATTCTGGATGCTGGAATGTGTCATTGTCTCTTCTGGAGAAGCAGGATAATTTACTATTGGTTCTGGGGTACATGGTTCTGAAACCACTGGTTGATTTGGCTGATATTGACTTGTAGAATCTTTACATAAGGCAGTGGAAATCTCTGAAATATCTACCTCTGATTGTCCTAAATTTGCTGCCCTTTCAGTAACAGTGGTTCTAGGGTTAACTGGGGCTGGGTTGAACATCACTGGAGGATTAAGTACTGGAAATGCAAGAGCAGTATTCATAGCTGCTACAGCTTTGATATGATTAGCAGCCATCTGGGAAGAGACTAACATCGCCAATGCAGGGTTACTAAACATGATTGTTTGTAATATTTGTTGCTGTAGAAATTGTTCAGAGAAAGACATAGGCTGCTGAACAGGTACCGTCTGCGGAAAATAAGAGCCTGGGAACATCTGTACTGGGTTCACACATGGTGTTTGGGGCACTAAGTAATTTGGCTGATTGATGTTGGAATGTGGAGTTTGTAATTGGGGAAATGTCGGGTTTTGTACATCTCGAAAATCTGCAGCCTTCTGGATTGAAGCTGATGGTCCTTCGGCTGGTAAAGGCTGCTTGTTCGTAACACTAGTGTCTGAAGTGAAACCTGGTGGTGGTCTGGTAACTGTGATAGTAGGTAGTGTAAGATCTACGCCAGTCTGAAAATACAAAACATACAGATTTATAAATTTGTTATTGACAATGCTTTTTCCACTTCTTAATTAATCTCTCTGACACTTTTTACAATGTATACATCCATAGCAAGAAAAGAGTGGGTGAAAAAAGAATAATGCTGAAACTGATCAGGAAGAGGAAAAGGAATTGATTGGGTTACTGATTGAGACTGCCTACTGAAGGATGCACTGGAAGGAATAATGTACGGGAGAAGAGTTCAGGGTAGAAGAAGATATCAGGTGATAGATGACATTGAGATATATGGATCATATGAGGAAACGAAGAGGAAGGCAGAAAATAGGAAAGATTGGAAAAAGCTGGGTTTGCAATGAAAGACCTGCCCTTAGTCAGGACACTAAATGAAATGAAACCCATAGTAATTACAGTAGAATTCCTCGTATCTGGCACCCAAATAATCAGCAATTTCAAAACAATGGCACTTTTAAATAAAAAGTAGAAAACTGAAAATACGAGGGACAGTCAGTAAATAAGTTACAAAATAAAAGTGTCCTACATTTTTAATGAGGTACCTGAAGCTATCACTACTAGATGGCAATATTATCGAAGTGCACACAAGTGAAACTAAGAAACAGCCATCTAGATCACTAACTACACATGAGGAAGTGAGGTCGAAAACCGCCATCTTTAAAACAGGCAAGAATCTGTGTTGGGTTCTCAGATTTCTGTTATATGATGTGCAGTATATATACTGAGTGTGATGTTATCACAAAATGTCAATGTTATGTGATGATTTTGGTTGCACGAACAGCTATTACGTGAGTAATACGTACTTTCTTGCCTGTTCATAAGTGGCAGAACAGCTAATTCAAAGGCCTCAGTCCTAAAGCTTTTGAGGTAGCCAATTAGTGAACTGGGTAGCAACATCAGTTGCAAAATGGCAGCACCTCAACAGGACTGTACCAATATGTCTTTAAATAACCTATAAAACTGTTTTCCAATTAACTGGCAAAATCGGTTATAAAGGCTGGCATTGATTCATATTTGCCAGATAGAGGGAGTCTACTGTATAACGAAAATAATCTCAACAAATAACTACATTAGTCTGAGATAGCTTACAGAGATGGCAAAGATGGTTACCAATATGTTAAAATAAATAGATTCAGGCAAAATGGTGGGGCACTAAAACATACAAAAATAAATTAAATTGGAAATAACTCTTACACTTTTTAAAATTATAGTAATTACAAAGTTTCTCTAATGGTTGTGAAAGACGCAAAATAAATAAATAAATTAATTAATTAATAAAAACATGGAAGTAGCAGAAATATGATTCATAATTGAGAGACCAGTAGCACAACTAAAACTATTGTATAAAAAAACGAAATTAACATGTAAGACAAAAATCAGATACTGACAACTGTGGTGTTTGGTCAAAACTTAACTCCAAAAATGGCCATTTTCTGCTATTCACACCTACTTAGAAGCTATGGAAAAGCATGAGCATGTGCATATAATAATTAAATAGTGCCCTAATCTATGTTATTTTCATTCGCATTTGTAAGTAAACTAGAATTCTGACTTTTAAAGGAAAGGTGAAAATAAAAGTGCTTTTATCTGAAAACAGCTTTTTAGGAGTTAACATGTTCTGATCAAACATCACAGAATTGCAAAGATCATGTTTTACGAATGGTAAACATTTGACTACAGAAAATAGCCCAAGAACATTGACCAAAAGAATAAAGAATATCAGTATGCCCAGTAAGATACTGGAATGACTTATTTTATCTAAAAGTAAAATGGATCAATTTGATGTAATCACCGATACTGCTGCTGATGAGTTTCAATTAACTGATTTTCAAATATAAGTGAAGGCAGTAACATAAAACTAATCTGAATGTTATCTGTGATATACTTAAAGACATTTAGTACGAAGTGTAGAAGATCTTTCTAGAGATTAATAATCATACTTTTGAATAAGACGTTACAACAGTGACCACATCAAAACTAGGTTTATCTGTAACAAATAATATATCCATATTTGCTCTATAATAACACCTTGTAAACAATGTTGAAGACTCTAATCTTGGAACCTGACAGGAATGCGACGCGACCCTACAGTTCGCAATAGTGACCCCTATTAGTAATGCTAGCCTGCAACCAGATGTCTAAAAATTGTGTTCTGTTCCTACCTAAAGCGGAAGCTGTTGAGCAAGTCATGTCTGCATCACATTCAGATGCAGTGTCACTTTTCTCACTACCCCTATTGCCATCACCGTCATCAGTATTACTAATGTTATCACTATCACTACCACTGTCGTAAGCCCCCTTAAATTTATAATAATTAGGCTTGTAATGTTGGGGACCAATAGGATGCGTTACGTGGTTTCAAGTTGACTATCCATTCATCAGTCAGTACTCTAGTGCATAAACAATGTACCTGCTGAATACTCCATTTGCCAGTCACTACAGTAGCATGCATAAACAGTGTACCTGCTGAATAATAATGCAAAAGGTTGAAGGTTCTCAGGCGCATATTTTGCAGTGGAATTTGGTGAGAGTTTTGAAGTGAATGACGGGAATATTATACGTAAATTATGCAATACAAATTTACGAGGTTACAAGCGATATTATACTGTATACAAGACATTGTAGCACAAGAAAATAAAGGAGAAAACTCAAACCCACGAATAATTCTATGATAGTTCTTCTGCACATAACGAAAGGTACGTAAAAATATATCTTTGTAATGCTATGTAGTGTATATTTACTTTCAGACCTGTCCAGATTTGTTTATGTGCACCTTGTTATTCGTGTAATCGATTGCAGAACCAAGTCAATGTCCTTGTACTAGCTCACGTCCTCGTTCTATGTACAATACTGCAGTCAACTTGTATAATCGGTCCCCAACATTACAAGCCTAATAATTTTATTAATCATATATGATTGGAGTCCATGATCTTCACGGTACCCCATTGTTTTCCTACATTTTCAATGTGTCTACAGAATTCTTCTCAGTTCATGTGGACACTTACACTCCCATTTTACCAAATTTTCGAAATATCATATTGATATTCACCCAGATCTCGTCTATATAAAAAACTGATTGTCCCTTGCTCCGGAATTCATTTGCATCAGATAGTACCTTGCTCTCCAGTCTACGATGGGTGAAATTATTTTCAGAACGTCTTGTAATATTGAACACATGCAATGATGATACAAAAGTCTCAGTACGTTATCTGTTGTTTTTGATTCCCCGCTACCTCACCTCGCAAGTTCCAAGATTGGAGTCTTCAATAGTAGTTGTTATTGCATATTCTTCAGGGAATTTTGTTTAATTGTAGTTGAGTTCCACATCTACATGAATAGTCCCCTAACTGCCCATTGTGCAACTCAAATGACTTTATTGTCAAACGCCTGGCATTAGAAAACAACAACGACAATAACATCTACATGAATTGTAATTTTATATTTCCACTGTAGAATTCACTGCAAATAAGGTAAATATTTTCAGAAGCAAGAACATGAAATGAATTACTCTTGGAATTTTTTTTTTTTTTTTTTTTTTTTTTTTTGCATGTGGAGTAAGAACTTTTTACAGCTCTCATAACGTAATTTTAATTCAATTCATATAGGTGTGCAACTCAACTGGAAATAAAATTGCCTCAAGAATTTGAAATATAACCACTATTGTTTATAAAATGCCACAAAAGTTTATTGATCAAATAAGTTGGTACTTTCATGATACAATCTAAATTATATTCATACAACCAAACAGGTATTTAATACTGTTATTACGAAACACAAAACACAAGTGACAAGTTATTTGCAAATAAAATTACGACATTTGTAATGTTTTAAAAGAAGATGCTTTGATTTCTTAAAATGAAAACAAAAATGTGAACTGTGATACTTTCTCCAGTTCTTGTTTACAAATGGGATGTTCGAATCTGTATAACTTTCGAAGTTTATTTTGAATAACAGATACACACAAGTTCCAGGGACTGCAAGGTCTTGGTTCCAATCCTAGGTGGCAGATTTTCTCACTAACAAACTTCCAACATGGATTCAGGCTTTACTCAGCCTCCTGTCAAATTGAGTATTGGGTCTTTCTCGGGGATAAAAAGCAGTCAGAGCATGGTGTTGATGACCACACCACCTCAAGTTTAGTACTGAGGTCATGAAAACCTGGAACTCCACGTTAATGTCACCATTATGCTCTCATGGTGTCTCAAGGTTAACACCTTTACCTTATCTACTTAAGAATCGTGAAGATGTATCACATATAAATGTTACAGAAACACTGAAAGTGGGAACAAAACAATTTCTCTTTTAATAGGCATCCAATTAACACCACAGGAAATAGGACTACAGAATTCATTAGAATACAACCTTTACATCTTAACAATGGCACAGAATGTTGAAAGCATGTTATTTAATTCGTTTTGAATTTAAAAAGTTCTATGTTATGTTTCAGTTATCTTTTATTACGAATACGAACACACACTGGAATATGACCAACCTGCATAGTTTCTGCATCCAGAGAATCATACCCATTTTCTCTTGAATTAAACTGATGTAGATGACACTCTAAGTGTACTGTGTATTACTTCTAAACCAGAGAATTTACTAAAATATGAGGATGGATCATTAAGTAATGCACAATTAAAAAAAAAAAAAGTTTAAAAGACTGATTCATCTCTTCATTCCACCTTTAACATTTTTCTATGTTATGTAACAATGTGCAACAAATGTTTTCACAATCGAGCAGAAATTTCTCTAATAATGACTTCCAATTTTCATAACTGTTCACTGTTGGATTTAAAAACAATTCGCAACGAAAATACACATAGGCCTAATTCTTTACATAATAATTAATTTCTCTGGGGCTGATCATTTAATTTATTTCATCTTATGCAAGAAACAGGACTTAAAAGACAACTGTTTCAGCTGATTTCGAGTTCATCACCATTTCGTGTTTTTTTTTTTTTTTTTATTTAAAATGAAGACCCATGCCATTCAGCTTGTGTGTAACTGCAACTCGAAATAAACTTCGAAAGCACACGCACATTTGTACATATCCAAAGAAATTAATGACACACCGAAATCCTTGCACCATATGCAATAAAAGGCCATCTAACTACAGAAGAATAATATCACAATCATTTTAATCTTAAAACACATCCCTTTTAGGAAGCATGGTCATGCTATGGAAAAACTACATCACTTTAACACAAAAAAAGTCTCAACAATTCAGTATTCAGGGCAGGCCATTAAAATGTACAATCAGCACACAATGAATTCTGTGTAGTCTAACGGAGAAAAAAATTCAACACATTTAGCTGATATGGCATTCGAAGTTTATCTTAGATTAATCTATGATTTTCTTACCCTGCATTTAAAAAAGGTGACTGCTTCTGAATATTCCTAAGTATTATCTACCTTTGGTTTACTGGAAACATGTAACAAGAAGAAATTATGAATCTGACTTCTGGGTCACAGCTTGAGTGAAATGTTTTTAAGTTTCGGCATAAACAAGAAATAGAAGCTAAACATCTTATGAGTCTGATCAAAAGGTACAGTAGAGGAGGCAAGACCTGTTCTGCAACCTTAGGTGCTGTGGCTGTATGACCAATGGGTATGGAGGAAGATAGGATTTTGGTCTGAGATGAACTTTCTCGTGTTAGTAGATTCGTATAATATTAAACATCATGAAACAAACTCTCTTTTTGATAGCTCATTCTTTCCCCTATCACACAGCTTACATGCCAGAACTTTCCTTCTGACTTGGAACAGACTTATCAGACTTCATTTACTCCTAAACTACTTTCAATATGACAGTGAAAGTTTGTGGCATGTCACCTTGAACATTTCTCTGCATAACAGAATTTTAGCACGCCTGACATCCAACCTAGTCACTGGTAGACAGTCAGCATTTATTGTTATATGGTTGTATTCTTGTTTCGTACAACCATGACTGTGTGCAGTAATCAGAAAATAAGCATACATTTTGTTACAAACACGTTAATCAGAGAATCTGCACCAAATTTTGCCATTAACTCAGTGATGTACAGTACAAGTAGAGACCATTGAAAAATATTAAGAAGGCTTTTTGTTATATTGCTATGGGAAAAACACAAATTAAGTAGTATCACTGCTCCAAGGAAAGTCAGTTAAGAGTGACGAATGTCTAGCATTGCTTTACGACCATCACAGTTTGATTCATCATGAGTAGCTTATGGTCAAATATTAAAAAAAATGTGTACTACTTATAAGTTCTCTTTCACGTATGAGATGATGTTCACTGTAAGAGACCAGAACTATTGTTGAAGGCTGGCTGGCAGCTTCATTATAACTCACTCTCGTCCATTCTGGACATCTTATTGCGAACTTTCTTGCCAAACACCCAACCCTACAGGCCTCATACTGTCCAGACATGACTTCTTGCGAATTTACCTGTTCCTCAGACTATTGAGGTCACTGAAAGGTTCGAGATTTGAACGCTTTGACGTAATCAAGATCTATGTGACGAAGGTCTTGCTAGAAATCTTTGAAAAGTGTTTCTGGACAGTAAGGAACTTCTAAGACAAATGTGTGAAGTGAAAAGGGACCTACTTTACAAGGAATTGGAATATGAACTCCAAAAGCAAGTTATTCTTTTTTTTTTTTCATGACTATAGGTCAGATATGTTTTAGCATGAAAATGTTTATGTCAGAATTTAACAATAACAATAAAAATAACAATAACAATAATAATAATAATAATAATAATAATAATAATAATAATGGTAATAATAATAATAATAATAACAGTAATAATAATAAAAATAACAATAATAATAATAATAATAATGATAATAATAATAATAATTATTATTATTATTTATTTATTTATTTAATGTGCTGTACAACAGCCAGTGGCCAATTACAGTTCAGCACAAATATAACAAAAAACATAAAACAAAAATAATTATTACACATAAATATAATTACAATTAATTACAATAATGACGATGAATGGATAACTAAGAATACTATGAGACAATGTTAATTGAGTATAATGCCTAAAATAATACATAAATGATAAATCGTTGCCAAGAGCAAACAAAGTCTATACATTGAAGGGATCGAATTCGCAGCCATGCATGTTGGCATTTTTAATGCATCTGGAGACTGGTGAAAGAAATTTCGAATTTCTAATATAGAAAAGTTTGTGGGCTCTCATATCTTTTGTTGGAATACGTAAGGTAATATTGTTTAAGAAAGAGTCACAGGATATATCACCTTTGAGGACTTTACAAAAGAACAGATAATCTAGCTCATGGCGTCTAGCATATAGATTTTGACAATTAAAATATTCACATTTTCTCTCATAACTATACCCGGAATTAATGGGTAAAAATCTGAATGAACATAAGGATATAAATTTTCTTTGTATATTTTCTAATTTAGCCGAGTCCGTAGTTGTAATCGAGTTCCAAACTACAGATGCATATTCGAGTTTCGATCGCACCAATGTATAGTATAGCATTAAGAGAGAATCGGGCGTGGAAAAAGAATAAGTTATTGACCGTATTATTCCTAGCATTCTGATTGCGTGATTGTAAATGTAATCAACGTGACTATGAAAATACAATTTACTGTCAAAGAATATTCCCAAATCTTTTACGCAATCCGTTCTGTTAATCAGTACATTATTTAGATAATAATTAAATTTCAGTGAAGAAGTTTTTCTAGAAAAGGTTATTACATTAGTTTTGGATACGTTAATTTTCATACCATTGTCTTCCGACCATTTAGCGACTGAATTAATGTCACACTGAAGTGATTGACAGTCAGTACTACTTTTGATTGTACGAAAAATTTTTAAATCGTCTGCAAATAATAAACAGTCAGAACTTATTCTTTTACATATATCATCTATGAATATAATAAATAGGAGAGGTCCTAAAGTAGATCCCTGCGGGACTCCGCAATTTATATTATAAGAATAAGAGTGTATATTAAACAGTCTTACACATGAAACTCTATTACTTAAATAATTTTCGAACCACTTTACGTAGCTTACAGAAAGGCCAATATTTCCTAACTTATGAAGAAGGATATAGTGCGGAACTACATCAAAAGCTTTACTGAAATCAAAATATATTGAATCAGTTTGTCCCTGCGTTTCAATTATTGGTACAATTTGATTTAGATATGTGACCAGGTTAGTGACAGTGGATTTAGTTTTAGTAAATCCATGTTGTGAAGAATTGAGCTTGTTTTTCACATAAAACGATATATGTCTGTGAATAATGGTTTCAAAAATTTTTGAAAAGTTATTTAGGATCGAGATAGGTCTGTAGTTTCTGACATCATTTCTTTTTCCGTTTTTAAATATAGGAATAATTGCAGCTTGTTTCCATAGTGAGGGAAATTCACCATTTTTCAAACTAATATTAAATATGTGGGCTAAAAGAGGAATAAATATATTAGAGCATCCTTTAATTATAAAATTTGGAATACCGTCAGTGCCAGTTGTTTTTGTTGGTTTAAGTTTTTTAATTGCTTTACGAACGTCATCATGTGTTACTTTAGGTATAGGTAATGAGTCTGTTATATTCGTAATAATGTTTTCATATGTATGGCTGTGTTTAGTCTGAACAGATTTGAAGTGATCAGCAAAAGCATTGACAATGTCTAACTGATCTGTGATGTGTTTATCGTTAAGAATTAATTCAGAGGGATAATTATCAGTCTTCCGAAATGATTCAACATATTTCCAAAACTTTTTTGGTTCCGTTTTAAGATTTTCATTAATATTTTGAAGCCATGATAATTTATCCGATTTAATTTTAGATTTCACAAGTTTTCTATAGTAGGAAAATGTTTGATAATAAAATTCAGTTTTGAATTTTTTATATTTTTTATGTGCATGGTCTTTCTTTCTAATAAGTTTACGTAAGGTGTTAGAAAACCATTGTGGATAACTAGACCTTTTGACTCGAGTGACAGGAACTGCCTGGGATATGACACTATTAACTACTGAACATAGTGAGCTAGCTGCATCGTTAACATCGACAGCTTGGTAAACACAGGACCAATCGTAATTATATAGACTCCAATATAAATTCAAGTAATCACCTTGAGAATAATTTGGGAAAGAATTTTGTTGATTCTGGGGAGAAAAATTTAGTGTGACTTCAAGAGTTATTGTTAAGGGAGGATGATAGTCATCCTGTAAGACTAGCGAGTGAGTGGCCAGATTGACCTCAGTCTCGGTTAAATTTGTAAATATAAGATCAAGTAAGTTTTTGTTATTAACTGTTGAATTTACTTGTTTCAATCCAAGAAAGCAAAAAGATGAAAATAACTCTTGAGCCTTAATTTTGGAGTAGTAATGGATGTTATTAGCACAACAACCAGATAACCAATTCATACCAGGAGTATTAAAATCGCCGAGAAAAACTACTCTATTATTGTGTGTATCGAGATGATTTTCAAGAAAATTTAGATAAGATTTTAGAAACTTTGGATCAGTATCAGGTGAAAAGTAATGATTACCAATTAACAAATTGAGTCCGTCTTCCATAGGAATCTGAACCCATACACACTCGCTAATGAATTCTAAGTCATGTCTCCGGTATACTACAGGTATTTGATTGTTGACAGCTATTAAGACACCACCACCACGGGTTTTATTGGTATCCTCAAATTTTCTATCACCACGAAAAATGGTATAATAATTAGGGAATAAATTATTATACTCAACAAGCTCTTGAAGCCATGTTTCTGTCAAACAGATAATAGTGTCAGCATTACTAACAACATTACCGAAAAATTCATCAATTTTAGTGTTTAAACCTCTGACGTTTTGATAATATATTTCAAGATGGTTGCTTGAACTATACATTGTATATCAATGGTAAAACTAAGAGGCATTCCCGTTGGATCCCTCAGGTTCTCTAGCAGTAGAAGCATAGTGTTGCTCCGGTTTCAATTTACCATAGAAAGGTGCGATAAGATACCCGACTGGCCAGACACCAGTGTTGTTAATTAAGTGGAAATCTTTTTCCTCAACCGAGATATGGAAAGAGGAATAAGTTTCATATTTTGTCTTTAATTTGGTTACTACCAGAGAACTTAGCGTAAGTTGGTTCTTTAGAGAATCCTCAATACTTTTACCATTAACTTTCGGACTGAATCTAGAAACAAAAAGAGATCTCATTTTAGCTCTAACTGGAACTGTTTCCAGCGCACTAGATGTTAACACACCCTGAGTGACTTTACGAACTTTGCGCTTTTTTGCTACAACTTGAAATCCCTCACCGTCAATAGGAGGTGAAGGGGATCCGACCTCATTAGCCGTAAGTTGCGTAGTCACAACATTTGAAGCAGACGCTGACTTAGCAGTACCTGGATTACTTTGTTTTGATGACGCAGGTGCTGATTGAAACAACACCTGACTGTATGATTTTCTGATGCAACTAGCATTAACCTGCTGAACTACTTTCGGATTTGATTGATCCGAATTTGTAGAGCAAATTCTTTTGTCCAAAATTTCGGCCATCTGAATTTTCAGTGCCGCATTCTCATTCTTAATTTCTAACATTTCACTATGAAGACTTTTAACATAGTCCAATATGTCACTAAGAGCATCCAATATGGTCACACTATTCAACCTTACAGTCTCTACCTGGACAGATAGAGAATCCACAGAAGGCAGAGAAGGCAGCTTGAGTTCTCTTGTAGGCGAGATAACCTTCTTCACAGGAGAAACTAGTTTTTTAGAACCCACAGGAGTTTCATCACCACGCGACGTCTTCGAAGCACTAATACAACGCTCACAATTATAGGATGAGTTGCCTCTCTCCATGTATAAGTCATACTCTGCATCTCCCAAATTGTGCAGTCAAGATGATATCTAAAGCCACAAGGCCCCGCACACTTCAAGAATTTCTGCCTTCCGAAGAACGCAGCACTACAAGCCGGGCAGGTATCCTTGCTTGCCGGCATACTGATTTTCACCGTATAACAATATGTAGGCCGATTGACGCAACTATAAACACTGTTACCAGCGCAGCTACGAGCAAACACGTCTACTCCGCATGACAGTTCGTAGCAGAATAATAATAATAATAATAATAATAATAATAATAATATTTTCCGGCATTTTCCACATTAAAGTGGTTTACTGTCGTACCTACCAGGTGCAGGTTTGCTGAGTGCACTACTCTATCAGACAGGTGGCAATCTATTGCAGGGAGATTATAGGTTTATAGATGAGAAGTGATGATGAACAGCTAATGGGCAGACATCGGATTTATAGTATATGCAAATGCATGTTTTGAAGGATGGGTGGAATGGAGAAAAATTCTCTCCAGCACCGGAATTTGAAGTTTTACACAAAAACAAAATTTATCCGTATACTTTTATCACATCCATCAATCTCTACGTAGTGTATAACTAAGTTACTGGACCTAAAATCTCCAGAATCATTCTACTGTAAAACGAAAAGCCTGAGAATTACAATTTCTGTATCAAATTCAGGACAAAGAGGTTATAAGGATGTCAGCTATCAAAATAAATTGCACCACTTTCAAAATTACAGATAAGATATGAGTAGAAAAAAATATTTTCTTATGTAGTTTCAAGGTGTTTGAAAAAGTGTTTTTCTCTTTTCCCAACGATAAGACGTCAAAACAAGTTTACATTAAAGCAATTATGTACTATATAAATACAGCTAAAAATTTGAGTATAAATCTGCAGTGTGACTGTAAAACTTTTAATAAGTAATTTGCAACAAATTAGGACATATTGCAAGATTGTCCTACTGAAGTTGTTGGAATATTTATCTAAATGACTAAAGGGGAACGACAAAAAAGTAGAAAAGCTATTTTTTTTGCCTTTAAATTATTAAGAATAGCACAAATAAATGTCATCCTCAATAGTATATTTTTGTACTGAATATGATTTCCATAATTTAAGAGACAATGGGTGATTACGAACACACTTAAAACATACATGAGAATTTTACTGCAACTGTTGTTGGGAAAAAATGTTTATTTAAGAATATAGAAGGAAAAAAGATGATATATAAATAAAAAACAAAAATTCCAAAAACATATTTTTATTTCATTCTAATTATTGTACAAAGCACAACTTTTATAATTTACAATCTAAATTTATATCACTATACTATGATTAAACACTTTTTCCCAACACAAAACCGAGTCTGGTTTGAAATTACGAGTGTGAACATTTACAATGGTAGAAAATAATGTACTGGCCCTAACCACTTAAATAAATCGTTGCAGAGCATTTCTACCATACTGAAAATTCAACACTCATTCTTTCTTTTTGGCAAAGATGGCCAACACAGTTTTGTTGGTTGCTTCATGTTTTAAAATTACAAAAATGCTCTATCTTCCAACATAAAAATTATGCATCATACAATTCATATATTGTACCTACTTTGAATTATTTTAAATTTCTCAATCAAGAAGTTATTGTATGGCAACAATATTGTTGAGCCATAATACTATCTTAATTTCTCATATGTCAATAGATCATACTTAGAATTTGGGTTATTCAACTATATGTTGGAATTTAGTACTTTTAATATTTCAGAACTACTTTAGTGTTCATAATTAGGGGTTTATTGCTGAAAACCTGTTGGGTCTATTATGTTTGAACCCAATAAAGTATTACAGACAATCCTTCTGAGTCATGAACAACACAATCCTAAAGATGGAAGCCTCATAATGTCAGAAATATCAAACAATGAAGTGATCTGATGGAATGAAAAATTTATCTAATTGTAAGACTATTCAAGAAATGTACCTCAGATTTAACAAGACAACATATTAATAATTAAGATATAACATTTATAATCAAATCTTAAACCTTTAAAACAGTTTGTCCCATTACCTTTATTTGAAATTATCTTCCTTCTATACAGTGTTTTTCAAAAAGATTGTAAAAATCTTCATCGGGTTATAGGGCAGGACATTTGGAGCCATTTGAGATAGGGAATATATGTCTATCAGAGCTACGGCAACAAAGTACTAACCCCTGCAGATAGGCAACTTGCTTGAAATTAAAGGTACTTTTGGTGCTTGATAACTGTGTTCGTACAGAAACAACAAACAATACTGTAGGCGAGAATTAGGTACATTACATTTAAGTTAATGTAGTAGGCAATAGTGCTTCTGGTAGGGGTAGTACATCCACATTATCTCTTATCCTGAGTTGTAGTCTGTGTTGACAGTGCATCATTGCTAGTTTCTCCTTTAGACCAATAAGTATGAATAGCAACAAGAGAAGAGCACAACACAGTGAGCTGTTTACATTTCGTTTATTACGAACTGAAACACTTTAAATGTGCTTCAAATCGGAAATATTGGTTTTACAACACAACACAATGTACAGTATTTTGTACAAACCAAATGTTCAGAGCAATTCTTGTATTTGCTTTGAGGCCCATATTTTACGGTCGTGCATTTGTAACACACTTAAAATACAGAGTGATTTATATAGAACTGACACATTTCTTTCTTTAATTATTCCGTTGGAAATTCATTCAATGACCCAATTTTAGCACCAAATTAAGCAGAATGTTCCGGAGTTTCGATTCCTTGTCACTAGAGGCGCAGATGTATATGTTTTATTCCTATTGTTGGCAGCTGTTTTCGACATTTTGTGTCAACGTGAAAATGCAGTACACATTAAATCAACAATTCTTCCTTGTGAAGCAATACTGGATTACGAATTCAATTACAGCTACTCAAAGGGCATACCAGAGAGAATTTGGTGTTCGCAATCCTCCCAAAAGAAACATAATACTGGGACTGGTAAACAAATTGGAAACAACTGGATCTCTGGTGAGTGAAAAGGGCAAGCATCGTTCATCTAGGCTTCCCACGGTTGTTGTTGACGTAAGAGCACGACTGGAGCAGTCACCCAAAAAATCATTAAGACGTTTGTCACAGGAGACAGGATACACCTACTCAATGTGTCAGAGAGCCTAAAGCCATATAGGGTTACGGTTGTTCATCAGCTACAGGAACCAGATAAGGATAAAAGATTGAATTATTGTCGTTGGTTTCAGTCGTTCATTGTGCAAAATCCTGCCATATTGTCCATCACATGGTTCACAGATGAAGCATGGTTCCATTTATCCGGTTATGTGACGACCGAATAATTTCCAGGAACCTGTGGCCACCGAGATCTCCGGATTTGACAACGCCGGACTTCTTTCTATGGGGTTACTTAAAAGACAGGGTTTACGCCACACGTCCCCAGACATTGGATGATCTGAAGCACAACATCACACAGGAGATTCAAGTTAACAACAGAGTCCTCCAACGAGTGGCCAGTAACATGGAACGACGTGTTGAGTTGTGCCTTATGCAGGATGGAGGACATTTTCAACATTTGCTATAGAGGTAAATAATCTCCCAAAATTCCTCTACATTTTAGGTATAATAAGTTGTCGCTAGCACAATTCGTTTTGAAACAATTAATGAAAGAAATGTGTCAGTTCTATATAAATCACTCTCTATTATGTTATTGTTTTTGTCTAATGCTTGGTCCCTGGCAGTGAAGCCATTAGCACTCTTGCTGTCCAGTATTTCTCTATTATGGTAGAGCATCACAGACACTTAAAATATCTCAGTTCATAATAAATGAAATATAAACAACTCACATGTTGTGCTCTTCTCTTGTCACTGCTCCACATACTTATTGACCTGAAGGAACAAATGTTCAGAGCCATGGTTTAGAGGCCCATGTTTCAGAATATGCATCTGTTGTGCATAAAATACTGTACATTGTTTGTTTTGTGTTATAAACTAACATTTCTGATTTGAAATACATTTAAACTGTCTCAGTTCGTAACAAATGAAATGTAACAGTTTTCTCCTGTCCCTACTCCGTTTTTTTTTTTTTTTTACAGTCAGAGCACACAACATAGTGCAATTGACAAAGTCAGTAATAAAAAGTAAACAACAAAACGATAAAATTAATTCAAAAACTCTCAACAGCATTGACATTAAAAAACTCATTAATTTCATAAAATGGTTTGTTGATTAACCAACCAGAGACAAGTCAGTTAAAAGACTTCCTTTCCCGATTAAAAAGATATGTCGGAAATTTATTTGCTATTTTTAAAGACTAAAGACATAATAAGATAATTATTCATTGTTTTAGTTAGCCTACACTTAGGTATGTCAAAAAGGTCACAGTTTCTGGTGTTGTATATATGAACATCACAGAAAACCTTATTGGAGCTGGAGTTACATGTACACATTTTTCCTTTTATCATTCTGTTGGCAGAGACACAACAAATTATGATGGTGAAATAGAGGCTATATACATTGCTCTCCGACAATTATTAAATCTTCCCTTAAATAAATATAACAAGGCAGTAATTCTTTCAGATTCTAAAGCTGCAATTCAGGGAATATGCTCAAATGCAACAAAGAAGTCAACAAAAATAAGAGAATGCTACAAAATGCTAACACAACTCCAAAAAGTTAATAACATTGTCCATCTCCAATCCGATTCCAGCACACTGTGGAGTCATGGGGAATGAAACCGCAGACACACTTGCAAAGAAAGGCACAACAATAAAACTAAAGTCTAAATTTAATTTCTCATATTCCTCAATAAAACACTTGATCACTACAAAATTTTCTCATTCATACCTACAAGAAATAGAATCAAATGCTAAAGACAAAAAATGGATTACACTACTTTCCAACCCAGATATAATCCCCCAGAGACCAAGGAAAACAGCAGTTGCAGCCTTCAGACTATTGACAAATCATGACTGTCTAGCAAGTCATCTCTACAGAATAGGTATCTCAGCTTCACCAATATGTGTCCTGTGTAACGATCCAGCAGAAATGAATGAAGATCACTTGAAGACCTGTGAAGCATTAAGATCAGAAGAAACTACAGTTCAAAAGTATTGGAAAGCACGACTGCTAATGGCTTCATTGCCAGATGCAAGGCACTAAACAACAACATATATGAACATCATTCCTATGTGTCAACATATGTGAATTTTCTTTGAAGAAATTTAGGGCTTGATAAATGCCTTCATTGATGAATTAGTTATAATTCTAATAGCTTTTTTTTTGTAACATAGGTACCTTATTAGTGTGAGAACTATTACCCCATAAAAGTAGTCCATAAGAAAGTATACTATGAAAATAAGAAAAATAGACAACTCTAATGTAATTCTTCGGAACATACATTTTCAAATTTCGCAGAAGAAATATTACTCTTGACAATTTTTTACAAACAGAATCAACATGGTCTGCCAGAACCTTCTTTAGTTACAAGCCGGGGCATGGGTAGGTTTGGCAACGCAGAGTGGAGGCGGGAGATTTTAGAGTGATATTGAGTTTGCTCATTGCTTTCGTTATACGTAACACGTATTTTTTTCAATATTACTTCATGCACAAAGGTAAGATCAAGATTCAGAGTAGTGATGTAAATTATTATGTGTTCGAAAATAGTGTTTTATTGCAATCAATTAGCTATACTTCAGAATACGGCGTAAGTAGGCTACTTACATACAAAGGCTGCCACTTAAAATAATTACAAAAAAAAAACATGTTTTTATTGATAGTACGAAGATAAATAGATAAATAAATAAAAAAGATATTCCTTGCAGCGAAAATAATAGAATCAATAATGCAATAAAGACGTAGTATTCTTAAGTTCCATTCAGTTAACAAATTTGTGGCTAGCAAATTGACAATGTTTTGCGACTTAATGGTGTTTCATCTGTGAAAGGTTTAGGATATATTTTAATATTATCTTCTGCGATTATCTATCGTTTTTCTACAAATATTTCAGATGCCTAGAAAGTGCTGTGTGCCCATGTGTCGTAGCAACTACACTTATAATTAAAAAAATAATAAAAACATACTTGTTTTTTTATTGATGGTACAAGGGAAAATAAATAAATACTTAAAGAAATGTTACTTGTACCAAAAATAAATAAAATAATGACGTACTTTCGCAATACCCTATTCCAATCAATTAACCATTATATGGCTAGTAAATTGACAAGGTTTTGCCGCTTAATGTTGTTTCACCTCTCACATGAAAGGTGTAGGATATCATATGCATTTTAATTTCATGTGATTATGTCGTGCTTTTCTATAAATATTTCAGATGTCCAGGAAGCCAGTTTTAGTTTGAACCTGGCCAGTCACCATAACAATACTGTTATCCTAAATTATTTGTTATAAACTTTTTAAAATATAATTTTAAATAAATATAACTACAGAAAACAAGCTAAGAATGTGAATTATGCAAATAGGCCTAAAATAAAATGTAAACAGAAGAAACTATTGACATTCCTATTATAATAAAAGTATGAGGATGTAAATACAGTTAAGCCAAGTAAAACAATCTATGAAAAAATGAAAACACATCCCTTCAACATAATACGTAACAAAACGCAACATTATCTATTAAGTACATGTACGTATCAATTAGCGTGAACTCAGTGGACTTTAAATCCTGTAAATATCAAGTGGGTGAATGTAGAGTATCCAACGCCCACTGAACGAATATTTCACTTTTATCACTGCCAATGTTGCGCTATAATCGTATATGCAAGGTAGGCTATAACAAAAACCTAAACTAACCAAACCTAACCTGTCAAAGAAGCAACAAGTTATACTAAATATGTGTAAAATTGGCCTATGTCTCTATAGTGGGCGGGACATAAGTAACATTGACCAAACCAACAAAGCGATTATATGCATGTACAAATTATAGATAATTCTGACATATAGCAGGCATTCCGAATCTTCAACAAAACTGCAATATTTATGGGATCACAAAACAGCTGTTTACAATGACTTTGAAAACCAACGGCGTAACTTTATTGATATAGCAGGCGAGACCCAACAATTTGACTAGAATTCTGATACACACAAATCACAAATAAGAATATAAAAATGTGGTTATACAATATTTAATAGAATAGTCAATTACTTTGTCATCCATAACCGTAAAAATTCCCAAAGACTGCAACCATTTTATTTTCATTTATTGTCTTGTTTTTTTTATCACCAACACGCATTTAGTTTATAATACATCAACAATTAACGTTTGGTACGACCGCAAACATAATTCCATCGACACACACTTATATTGTAACATTAATTTGCATTGGAAATCGGCATTAGCACAAACACGTGTACTGTACGGTCAGCCTCCGGGTGACAGTTAATTACAGTGTTGCCGACGTATGGCCCCGGCATGGATAAATATATAATAGGATGCGAAACTCACTGAGTTTCCCGTAACACATACTAGAGGCGCTGTTGTAGAATTGATCGTGCTGCCATCTATATGCGGTTAGAGGCGTTATTACATCTAGCAGCGCACCAAGTAGCGAAAAAAGTAACTACTCCGTGCATCCAGCAGCGCACCCAAGTAGCGAAAATAATAACTAATTACTCCGCGTATCTAGCAGCGCGCCTGGCGGCGAAAAGTTGAACTATATGCAGTAAATATTCCTCCTGCCCCCCCGCCCCAAACCCTAAATTTAAAGTAAAACTTTAAAATTTTTATTCCTCACATCATCTTTCACTGAAAATTGTTATTGGAGCCAATAGTTGGAAGAGACGGTCTATTTTACACTACCTTATAATGTAACTAATTAAAATACAGCCAAACAGGGACAGAAAATAAAAGAAAACAAGGTTAGATAATTGGGATTTTATTCTTTAGGTAATAGTGTATAGTGCACTTTAAGTCTGCATAAAACTAGTTACATAATTGAAATTACTATATTATTGTATACTATTTTACAATACATTCAACAACACAATTTTGACAAGGTCCATCATATCACTGTTTAACATACACTACATGTGCAGTAGGGTTACCAGATTGTAACAATTTAAAAGCAGGTCATTTTAAATGAAAAAGAATTTTCCATATAAAAGCAGGGCATAATAGACTAACTTGATACTTGACGTGACGTCTTTTTACATTCTGTTATATAATTAGGTAATTTGTTTGTCTTTGTACAATAAAACTGATACAAAACTATTATCATGAATAGAATTGAAGTATACGGATTCTAAATTAGCTTTTACCTTATTTAATTTTCGGATTGTTAATACTTCTCTGGTGACTCGACTTGTTTGAGCAAGGATTTTACACACATAATTCCTCTAATGGACCCCAACTCAATAGTTACTCTCTTTTGTCCATTGGGAATTGGCAAGAAAGAAAAGCAGGACAATTTCTGATTTTTACGAACCCTGGCAGGATGCAGTCCATGTCAAGCGAAATCCAGAACATCTGGTAATCCTATACACACAGATACACTTACATATTTAGTGTGCAGTACATTGGTAAAGTCTATACAACAAATTGAATAATTGAAATTTTGGGGCCCAGTCGGATAAGAGAAAAAGCCACATCTATATATTTATATTTTGGAATGCTCTGCCATCTGTGCTCGTTTACAGATGTAAATGATACCATTTGAATAATGTGTTGTCATATAGTTTAGTCAGAACATATTTCTTCACATTCCAATGAGATATCCTACGTATCGAAATTTATGGTTTGTCCCCTTGTCTGCCTGGACCCATCAACTATTGGTTAGTCAACTGTCCAAAAACAGGTTTGGACCCTACAAGTAACACTCATGGGACAATCAGAGCAGGAGGTAATGAGTAAGAGTGGCCAATTCCTTTCTCCCCTCCGTTGCATACATCGCTGACTAGATACATATTACATTAATCGGATTTCAGATACTACAAAAAAATGTTTGATAATTGAAACTGTCATATTACTATCTACTATTTTGCAACACATTTTAGAATACTTTTCTAGGATCACATCTAAGGTTCTTAGACATTGTTGTTTGGCATACACATAACGGTAACGTATACCAAAATGTTGTATGTACTGAGGGTCAGAGTGAAATACATGAGCTGCATCACTTACTTGCATTATGTTGGGCAAAAAAGTTTACTAGGTGAACTGAAGGTATGTTAACCCCCAACTTCCAAAGTCAAATATCTCTCTTACATACACACACATGTACCACATACTGTAACTTTGCTCCCTACAATTACACAATATATTTAACATTTGCTAAAAACATTTTTTTCTGGGGCAAAAAAAATAAATAAATAAAAATAAAAAAAAATAATAAAAAAAGCTATGAACTTTCCACCAATATGATATTATACCTTTTTGTTACACACAATATGAGCTATTTACACTACTTTAAAGACACTGCAATTTTTTCTGCAGTCTCTTCACCTTTGCTTTCAGAGCTGCCATTTTTAGTTTGTTGCTCCTGGGTGAAGATGAGAAGTGAGGACTCGAGAAAAGTTTTCGTTTTGCAACACCAGGACCTAAAGATTACGAAATTAACTTCAGATTAATCTAATTGCTGGGAACTATTTTAAATAAAAAATGAAACGTGACAACACCTTTAGCCTTGTTAAGTTAATGTAGGCCTAACAAAAGGCATGCAGGCTATGGATAGGCTATATAACATACTACAAAATTGACAATACATCAAAATGTGATCAATATTTACCAAGTTTGGAAGGAGGTGTAGCTGAAGCTGAAGGAAACTGTTCCATCTTGGATGTATTCATGTCAGTATCTAAGGAAATAAATGATAAATTAAATTGAAGCAAGAATTGAACAGACTTTGTGCTCCATTCATTTCAAACTGCTCTTAACTGTATAAATTATAACTCATATAAATGTTAAGTAATAGTAACAATCCAAAAGTTCAATGCTGCAACAAATTTGATTGTGTTAATCTGAATTGTTCGTTGTAATGTAATATAAAATATTTTTTTGCTAATAGGCTGGGCCATAGAGGACAACTGACACTAACAGAAAGGGATAATCAGCAGAGGTGTTGGGATATTAAAGAGAAGTCAGTAAGAGGGAATGATAGTGTACTTCGTGTGCCAGGGAGACTTGTCAGGATATCAGTTGCAATATCGATCGTCTGGTTCAAAAGTGCGACAACTCAAAAAAACAAGTTTTGAGATATCTTCAGTTGAAAGTTTCAAATAAATCCCCTAAAAAGGGACAGATTTGTGGTTCATAACCACGACAATTAGAACTGAGTCAGTATTCAGGACGAGTATATCACGATCTTCCAGTTCATTATTAATAGATTTCGAAATGTAGTAATAATGAATTAATAAAATCCATAGTTAAAATTACTTCTAAAGCAGTTTATTTCGTTTTTATTCTTTTTGGTTGTAAATATGACTTATCTCAATATTGAATCGGAAAGAGCTCCGAAAGGGGCTTTCAGTAGTATAAATAACTAAAAAATGGCAATTTTTGAGTTGTCGCACTTTTGAACTGGACGATCGATATATAACAAGATAAACACCCTGCCCTGTAGTTAAGAGGATTTGTTATTATTCGCTACTGTAAAAGAATGAAGTATGAAAACTGCAGACATATGGCAGGGGGCAATTAACTTAAATGATTACTAGCATGTTACCAGGCTCACAAGACAGTATCGCTTACTTTCAGCTGTGGGAACCACATTGAATAGGAGCGATGGTTGCTGATAGCCCCTCAGCTGTTCACCAATCATACTGTTCCCTGTAATAATCACAAAAAAAAAAAACGAAACATAATTAATTATGTATTTTGAAACATGTAATGTAAGAACAGCTGATGAGAAACTAAGGCATTCCTTGAAATCCATAAACTTGACTAAGTGGAATAATTACCTTGTTGGCATGCATCTTTATTCATCCCGGCATATGCCGTCGAAGCAGTAATCTTTGAAGCTGGAGTACTCATAGGAGCAGGAATTGTTTGAGGCATAGCTGCCAAGCCTGCAGCCTACTCAGTTGCAGCTTGTAAACCTATGAGACTACGCGTACCTGAAAATAAAGAAAAGAGTAATGAAATCGGAAATTTTAAACATGAATGACATAAAAACATTGCTAGTGTACTAACTACCTTCAGCAGCTGCAGAATCAATCTTCGCCCTCCTACCATACGTCCGCAAAGTCTTGTGATGCCTGAAAGTTGGGGTAGACCCCGGTGATAAGGTCGCTCGAGGCATAACTGGGCTAGATGGTGGGCTCCGGATTTTAGGGTTTGATGGCACCACTAATCCATTAGCATGAACGGTGGGCACTGCAGTTTGCTTAAGTATCACTTTTTGTGAAGAGCTATAATAGTCAGACTCAATGAAGTGGTCCATGCAGATTCTCAACCTGTGTGTGGCATCTGCGGCAACTCGATACCGGTCCTCTAGCCCACAAAATCGGAGCCACTTCCAACACCTAAAGCAATGGATTACAATTACTAATGAGATAAAGTAGAAGAAATATTGAATAGAAATCATGCAAAAATTGGGGAAAAAAATAATAAGTTATCTGCTGCATTTGTGTTATTTTAAGAGATGTCTAATGCGCATCACTAGGTGGTGAGTGACCATAGGAAAACTGGTAGCAGCAACAGATATTGGGTAAAACTAAATTAAATATTAGGCCTAAGCTTATTATTATTATTATTATTATTATTATTATTATTATTAATATTATTATTACTACACATGATTGAGAATTTCTCCAGAATGGCTAACTACATCAAAGAAGGCATAATTTTATTTTCCATAACTGTGAGATGTTTATACTAAAAACCACGTGGTTTTAGTTTGCAGCCATGTGGCCTAATGCTACAATTCAGGTTTACGAGGTTTCATTTTCAGCCTTCTTGCTCTTTTTCGTCAATATTTCACATTTCGTTACAGTTTGACTGAATTTCGGAACCATCTAAATTTATACTCCTACTATAATCCTAAATAAACTAGCAGAAAGCAATGCACAGCTCGTCTAACCTACTTCACCAAAAAGTACATTGTTTTCAAGTGTAAGGTTTAGGCTACACAGGACACAATAATAATACTAAAGCTTACCTCATAGGTTCCTGAGGAAAAAATGCTTCCCTCCCACAGTATTAACAGTCTTGCATCCAGGCGCTGAGCATCTTCCTCGAATCTTTTGCATTTTTCTGGAATCAATCTTGCCTTCATAACGCTGTTGGCTGGTCATCGGCCAACGTTCTGACTACTTCGTATCGGAGAGTGGAGAACGCTGGTCCTCACGTAGTTCTATGATTTACCACCTACGACGTCGGGCGCTGATCACCTTATTTCAGAATACCGCTTCTAGATCGTGCTGTCCGCAGTTTCGCATCCTATTATATATTTATCCATGGCCCCGGCTTGTAACTAAAGAAGGCTCTGGGTCTGCCCAAGTAAGTGTGCTGTCCACAGTAATACCAAAAAGATTAAAATTATTATTTTCCATGACTGTACTACTAAACAACAAAGATGCAGTACTTATTGGCCTGAAGTAGGAATGAGCAATGATGACATATTCAATGTGCACTGTCAACACAGTCTAAACTCAGTGTAAGAGACAATGCGGATGTATTACCACCACTTTCGAGCACTATTGCAAACAACAACACTCCAAATGTATCTAATTCTAGCTTACACATTCTTCCTTTGCATAGGCATCACACCTGGGGGGGGGGAGCAAAGGAACCCCCCACCCAATAATCTTCCGAAAAATAGTTCTGAGAGAAACCTATTTACTCAGTAAAGAAGACGAAAAATATGTTTTGAATTGGAGGCATGCATAGTGCATCCCAACTTTGTTTTGTGGAATTTTACAAACTGTTTTAACCACTGGTGAAGCAATAGCATCACTCATTTGTGATGCTGTCGTTAGATACAACTACCATTGGCAAATCTTGGGATTACAGCCTTATGATGGAGTTGAAAACATGAGTGGGATCAATAAAGGTGTTCAGACTAACTCTGCCAGGTTAAATAAATCATTATTATTATTATTATTATTATTATTATTATTATCATCATCATAATATTGACAAACAGCCTTTGATTATTAATTTTATACGTTAATAGTCCTAGTTGGGAGGCCGGAGGGAAAAAGACCTTTAGGGAGGCCGAGACGTAGATGGGAAGATAATATTAAAATGGATTTGAGGGAGGTGGGATATGATGATAGAGAATGGATTAATCTTGCTCAGGATCGGAACCAATGGCGGGCTTATGTGAGGGTGGCAATGAACCTCCGGGTTCCTTAAAAGCCAGTAAGTACATTAATAGTCCTTAGTTAGTTATGTGCATTGTGCTGCTCATTGTTGTAACTTCGTTATGAAAGAGAGCTGTAATTCATTTAGAACAGTAAAATGTGCTATGAAATGGGCATCGGTTGAGAATTCTATTTTCTAACAAAAAAATTAAATCTGTAATCACCCACATCCATGAGAAGCAGTCCAAGGACCAGTTGAAAATACTGCCAGGATCACACCGCTGTCACACATGATAGATCTACCAAAGATCACATAGAGGACATTCTGACAAAGTATGAATTTTGGTCTTTAAAACAATGAGTGTCAGAAGAAAGTTACGAGGGAGCCAGAGATCTACTCAGTGTGTTTGAAAATGGAGTGACATATCTTGGTTTGTTGATGGGGAAGCAGGTAATTGATATACTTGAACTTCTGAACAAGTCTTTCCAGGGGAAGAAAAATACTATGGCAGGTCTTACTGCATCTGTTGATGGTTTAAACGAACTCAGGTCTAATGCAAAGTTGCAGTCTATTTTAAAAAGTTGCAATGAGAAGATTAAGTATTTTGGTTGGAAACCATTAACATTTCCAAGGCATAAGAAGCCAACAAAAATTTTATGGAACAGTCTGAGTCACATGCATATCAATCGTATGAAGAATACTATCAACAACAATACTTTGAAGTAATAGACACTGCTGTGGTGGGACTTCAAAACCGATTTTTCAATCAAAATGGTATAACGAAAGTTCTTCCACAAAATGTTCTGATAAAAGGGAAAAATTTTGATATGTTTATTTCAGGATAAGGTGCTAACGCATCATAATTAAAAGTGGAAATACAGATGTTCCAACGAAAGAACAACAATTTTTGCTTAAATGATGCTAGAGAAACTTTGAGGTCAATGATGAAAGAGTCAGGTGTCATTCAGAAATATGGAAAAATCTTGTCCGGCTTTTACTGATATATCTATCTGTAAGACAGAAAGAAGCATCAGTATACTACGCAGACTCAGGACTTACCTGCAGTCAATTATGACTGAAAAAAAATTCTTAACCATGCAACAGCGTGTTACATCACAAACACGCATTGGAAGATTGCAACATTTTAGTTTCCAAGAATGATGCAAGGAAATATGTGTTTGGAAATATTCGGGACTGAAAACAGTATTTTTCCTTTTACTATTAAACAGGGCAATGTTACTACGAGGTGTGATCATTAAATTCCCATAAATGGAAATAAAATTACCTGATTTAAATTTTGCTGCCATCTTCTTCAATGTAGTCCCCTTGGCAGCTATACACTGATCCCAATGTTTCTACGATTTTTGGAATGCCTCCTGGAAGTCGCGTTCTTGAAGCCTGTCAAGCACCTACTGCGATTCGAGTTGGCTCTCCTCCACCATGTCAAAATGGTGACCCTTTAGCTTCAATTTCATCTTCAGAAACAAAAAAAATCGCAGGGGGCCAAATCTGGTGAATACGGGGATGAGGAATGACGACAATCTTGTTATGGGTGCAAAACTGAAGTGTTGCGAGAGCTCTGTGAGCTGGCACATTGTCGTCATGAAGCATCCATTTGTTCTCTGTCCACAGTTGTGGTCGTTCATGTTCAAAATGGACGTGAGGATCATTATGCATAATTTGTCGAATTTTTTCGACATTTTCGGCACTGTTGCACATGTGTGGTTGACCTGGCCTCTGTCGTCCTCCAGCGATGTTCTGCCATTTCTGGAACGCGATGTCACTCAAAACACCTTGCCTGACTCATGCTTCATTCCTGTAGGCTTTCTTCAATATTCCTTAGGTTTCAATTACCGATTTCCCGAATAATTTGATGTTGACTCTCTGCTCTAGTTTCGAGTCCATCATGATTTCGCAAATGCGCAGATGCATGTGCTAACAAAACCTTGTGTAACACTGGTCTCAATAAAGATAGGGCTTTGAAACTTTGTGTCGCGTCTCTTCAAGACTGTCTAGTGTCACTGCTGTGCGCGTGTGCCAATCACATGATCCCCTCGCCCTCAGCAGACACAGTCTCGAAATTTAATGATCACACCTCGTATTGTATTTACACGTTAACAACGAAGTTTTTGATCAGTGTAATAGCATGTCTACTCATTGCAAATAAATAGCAGTTATTAATGTAGTAATTAGTACTTGTGAATTATCTTTATTTTCATACAAAATCCGAATTCTAATTTAGGTGAACCAATGGAGATCCTAAAATAATGACAAAATAAAAATAAATAAGGACAGAAAAATACTTATTGGTATATATTTGATTTCAATTAAGTGTAATGCAGAACAAGTCTGATGAGGATGACTGTCTGGTCTCTCAGATAAGGTTTGGAGTAAATCTGAGTGTCCCTCCCAATAATATAATCAGAAGCTAGAGACACTAATGTTTGCTTGTTATTTTCTGCACAGACACAATTACCAGGCACCAAAAGAGTATTTAATTTCAAGCAACTTGCCTATCTGCAGGGGTTAGAACTTTTACAATGAAGTAGCTCTGAAAAGAGATTCAGCAGATATGCATTCCCTATTTAAGTAGCTCCAAATGTCCTGCTCTGCAATCCCATGAAAGTTCTTACAATCTATTTTAAACACTCTGTATAGTAGTATCCAAAGCTACAAATTCGGCAACTCAGGTTTGATTTCCAAGACAGTTTCATTCCAATAATAATGCGTGTATGTACCTTGTCTTGTGTTATGTGGTGGCCTTGCGCAATTCTGACCAAATGACCAGGAAATCCTTCTCCTTGTGAATATCTAATGTTGGTTCACAGTTCTTACACGATTGAGAAGGAAACATTTGAAAGGCTCAATCTTCCCTTGAAAGTAGATCATGGGAGAATGATCGTCTCAAATATAATCTTTTTGCTGTTAGGATAATCCTAGAGTAAACAATAGCATGTGACTGAAATGAGGCTTGCTTGGCGCCGATTCTCAGTGTGTGATCCCGCCCACTGCTGTATATTCTGTTTCACATTAAACATTTCCTGTTACTCGCCAAAGTAGGCCTGATGTCACTACTATGCATCTGTTTGCTTAGGAAACTTTCTATTTAATTAAATTATTTTAAACTTTCATTTAAGATCAATAGCTGTTGGACTAATGTATTATTCTTTTCTTGTATTTAACTATACTTCACTGAGGATGTAGAAGCCATAATACCACATGCTGACGCAGACAGCAGGCTCAAGGTCAAGTGACACCAGCTTGTTACAAGAACAGATTATCTTGGTATTAATCTTTGTATTCAGCTGCTTCATTGGGAAATTCTTAGTAAATAACAAATATAAAAGTACCTATTCTTTTACATAACATTGTACATATGAATCCAGTTATATGTTTTACCATATTTACCTGCTGAAATTCAAATTTTCTTTTAAAATAAATGCAAGGTTATGGCCCTCAAATACTGAACTATATTTTCCTGCATTGTGTGAGTGTTTCGACTAGCAGCCAATCACGGGTATGACAGCCACTTGCTTGCGTTTACATTAGAACTATTCTAACAGCAGAAAGATAGTTAGATGACAAGACTAAGGTTTTGACTAAGATTCTAGGAATTTAACAATCTCCAATATATGTGGTTCATGTTTCTTACTTACTTGTAACATAACCACAAAGAACGGATATACAATACAATGTCCTATATGTATAAAGTTACATTGTTGTATGTTACCATCCGTCACTATTTATTACACACAAGGCTGGGCAAAATACTGACATCCAAGTATTTCAAATACAAATACAAAATACTTCAAAAAATTGTATTTGAAATACAAATACAAAATACTTTAAAAAATTAACCAAAATACATTTGTATTTCAAATACTCGATACAATATATAGGCCTAAAGAAATAAGAATATTACTGAAAATCTAAAATATTATATTAACATTAAAAGTATTTTACTTCGAAGTTTTATATAAACACTATAACTGAACATTCTTCCTTTACCTAGTCAGCAATGAAATTATGCTACATATGAATAATTACTGTTCCCTTTAAAAAAAAAACAGTTTTTCAAGAAGTTTATCAGATAAGAATCCCCTTGCTTGTGAATGAATAAATAATAAATCCTGCAAAACAGAACAGTCTTTCTGCAGGAGCAGAGGAACACAAACTTGTATTATACTTTATAAAAGCTTGTTTCACAGTTGGGTAATTCTCTTAGAGTGCACAGGATTGTCCCTTTGCCATTGAAGAATTGTATGAGCTCATACTCCGCAATAGACAAGTTCTTTTCAAAGTCTGTTGTACTTGAGTTGAAAACATAAGAATTGTTTTTATCATATTCATTGTCTGAACTGACGAAAGGTGTAGCAGAGAACTGCTCAGCTGGTTTCACATACATATTCTGTATCCTCTTATCATTTGGTGAGGCAGTGTCAGGTAGCCATCCATCTTAAATGATGGGTGGAAGCAAGCTGCCAAAATAGCTCAATTTACTTCTGGGGTCAGATCAAATATCACTTTAAATCTTGATGAAAGCAAACTTATTAGGATTGGAGTTACTTGAAATGATGGTGTAGATTGCTAGATAACAGAATATGTAATCTGTTTTTGAGGGAAATTAATGTGGACAAAAGTTGGCCGTAATAGCATGTCTTCTCATTTTGCATTAAATCAAGGGCTACGGCAATGGGTTTCAGAACTGCACAATATTCTTCAAGGTACTCAAACTCAACATCTTTGAAGGTTGGCAATCCCAGTTTTTCACATATACTGTTTATATCATGTTTGAATTGCAATATTTGCGAGATTGAGTCATAAAGAGAATTCCATCGAGTTGGGCAAGGAAACTTTAATGAATATTTCAAGACATCTGATCTAATTTCTGAGAATTTGGGTCTCCTAGACACATTCCATAATGCTGAACATTTAGCAAGTGGTGGGTGATGGATCCTTGATGCTGTTGGAGATTTCTTTGTGGCATTAAGGAAATCAGTTGTGGCAAGAAAACTAAATGTATGGCTAGCACATCTGAAATGGGTAGGCAAATAAGACAAAAGTTCATTCTTCGAATCCAAATCCAAAACTTGAAGGACAAGAAGAAGAAGAAAAAAATATATTGAGTATTTGAAATACAAAATACATCAATGTTATGTATTTAAATATAAAATACAAAATACTTTCGAAAATCCTTACAAATGACAAAATACAAATGTATTTCAAATACTGCCCAGTCCTCACATTTAAATATAGTCTAGTGGTCACAATGCTTGCAAATGAATCTGAGATTCGTGTGTTTAAACCTGTCTAGGGCTAGCTTAGGAGAGACGTAAAGCATACGAAAGGACTCTACTTCTGACAGAGAACTTCAGACAAAATTTTTGGCCATTTCTTGCCCATGTCAAAATTTGGAGGTGGCACAATGGAATCATATCAGTGGTCTAAGAGTGCATAGGCTTGACCCATCCTTCACCTGCAATCTATACCATATATCATATCACATACCATATACAGTCAACTCTTGATTATCTGTAGTAATGGGTGGGAGTCATTTCATGGAAAATCAAAAACACGGTTAATATGAAATGTCATAAAATTGAGACTTATTTAAAATTGCAGCACTAGAATCATTCACAATCAGAGGTTATAAATTGTTTTACCACAATAACAAAACTACCAACAATTTAATTTAATTTTGTCACTTTCAAGGAGAGTTATACCCTACAAATAGTCCACTGACACTTTATCTTTTCTTTTTGACCGATTTCACTTCCTTACGGATACTGGAGCAAACAGAGCAAAGCATGTGTAACATTAACTTATCTCCTACCAAACTGTCTCCTTTCTCATCTAAATATCTCCAGAAGGAGGGGCAAGGGAACCTTCATGGTTAGTCCACAAATTTGTTAATCCATACCTGGATAACAGAAAGTTGACTGCACACACCGAATGCTTGACATATCAGAACAATATCATGGAACTGGTTTCTTATTCCAAATTTTAGTTTACTTATTTGGTCGTGAAATTATTTCATTTGGTTTTATTTTGTTTGCTTCTAAATTTGACTCGTACAACATAATTTAATTTTAGCTATACAATAGCAAACAGACACCATTTTACCTCCTGCTTAGGAAATAGAAGCTGAATAGATTAACATTACACATGCATAAATTGTGAAATACAGAAAATCATTAAGGAGTAACTTGATTGTGGAGTGAATATTATCCTTACTTCATTTTGCCCTATTTGCGTGATAAACTACCTTAAGTTGATGTCCGTAGTTTTTCTACATTATGTGTCTATATATATATATATATATATATATATATATATATATATATATATATATATATATATATATATTGTGACAGCGACGTGAGATTCGAACTCACGACCAGCGTCCCGCAAGAGAGAAAATCGCGTGGAGCACTTTGGAATGGCGCGCGGCTGAGAGGGGAAAGGGCCAACGCGGTGAGAGAGTGGAGAGAGTTTGCGCGCGCATCTTCTGCTTGCCTAGAGAGGCCGAGAAATCCGTCGAAATGGAAGACTCGCGAATTCGAACTTTCGAGGCTACGTCGCTGTGGTTATAAATTACGGTCGCGAAGGAACGACAGCAGTTTTCAATTGATTAGTCAGCCAGTCAGTGAGAAAGCCAGAGCAAGCAAGCCAGTCTTGTGTACCGGAGTTCGACTCGAGTGTGCGTCCGCAACTGTATAAGCATCCGAAGGCCTGAGTTCGAGTGCAGTGGACCGCAGTTGGAGGGACCTGAGTTCGAGTGCAGTGGACCGCAGTTGGAGGGACCCGAGTTCGAGTACAGTGAACTGTCTCTGAAGGTCTGTGGTTCGAGATACTGTGAAATCGAGTGACTGAGATAGAAGAACTGTGAACTGAGAACTGGTAGTTCTGATTTGTAAATAGTGCTTTGTAAATATTAGTTAAGATTAACAGTTCATTGTTGTGCGTAATAGTCCAAGTAAATTGTCATTGTCGTCGGTGGAGTGCTATAACAAATACTGTGTTGAGTGAAGATCCAATTGTTGACGAGAGCGTTTAAGGTGAATTGTAGAAAGGAATTATTGTTGTGACGAATAAATTACATTGTTGTTACTAATAAAATTCACATTGGTGTCAGAACCGGGACATTATCGACAATGGAGAACCTACAGCTGATCCTGCAAGCCATCGCGGAACTGAAAAACGACTTAAGTGCAGTAAAAGCAGAAATGAAGAACGATATCAGTGAGGTCAAGAACGACATAAGTGAAGTGAAAACGGAGATGAAAAGTGACATAAGTGAAGTGAAAGGCGACATAAGTGAAGTGAAAACGGTGATGAAAAGTGACATAAGCGGAGTGAAAGATGACGTCACTTCGCAAATTGAAAGCGTTTCGGCCCACGTAGATGGAATTGTCGCTATCGTGAGAGAAGAACTCAAAGCCGATCTTGACAACCTAAACAAGAATTTTACAACCATAAACGAGACAGTAGCCGAATTGAGACAGGCGGTAGACCATTTCGACGGCAAAATCCGCGATCTCGAGCGTCGTCAAGAGCAGACGAGTGAGTTGCTGGACAAGACGAGTGAGGTGATGGACAAACACGCCGAAGAAAACAAGCACATACTCACGTTGATGGACCGACATGCTGAAGAAAACAAGCACATCCTCGCGTTGGTGGATCGCCAGGCTAGAGAACAGAAACAGATAATTGCCGAGGAAGTTCAACGGGCCGTGGAAAGATCGACGTCAGAATTGAGGACCTCATGTAGTGGCCATGTGGAACCATCGCCCTCAGCCAGGCATTACAACGTCAAGACGCCGAAGTTCGACGGTACGACGTCTTGGGCGATATTCCGTCGCCAGTTCGAGGCCATCGCAGAGCACAATGGGTGGACGCCAGCAGAGAAAACTACTCAGCTGCTGGCCGCGCTTCAGGGACAGGCGTCGGAGATTCTTCACAGCGTTCCAGAAGATGGGACAGCCGCTGAGATAATGGCGGCCTTGGAGGGACGTTATGGTGACCATCAACTTGCTGCAGCATTCAGGACCCAACTGAAAACGAGGGTCCAACAGTCAGGCGAGTCCCTGCAAGAATTCGCAATGGCGGTGGAACAACTGGCCCATAAGGCGCTCAGGGGCCTACCTAATGACTTCATCGCTGGAGAGGCGGCCTACACCTTCGGCAGCGGAGTTCGAGACCCGGAAATAAAGCAACAGCTACTCTTGGCAGAGCATCGCACCATCAATGCAGCTCTGGCGGCGGCCCTCAGGATGGAGGCAGCCAAGTTGACGGCGAACGTCTCGGCATCGCACCGGATTAGGAGCGTCGCGGCGGCCGACGTCGAGGAACGTCAACCGAAATCACCCGAGCGACGAAGACGAGGAGTGCCCACCTGCTGGTCCTGCGGCGAGCCTGGACACCTGAGGGACTGTGACCGATCTGGTCACAAACAGGAAAACTAAAAGGGGCCGATGCGACGAGGGGCACGTCGGCGCCGTCATCACCATCCCCTCGGCTGATCTTGAAGACGGTTAACAGAAGATGCGACGATGGGCTGATTGCTGACGGATGGATAAGAGGCCGCCCATGCAGAGTACTGGTAGACACCGGGGCGTCGCTCACTATCGCCAGACCGGAAGTCGTGCGTGGACTACCTGGGAGGACGCCGCTGCGCTGGTATGAGCTACGTACTGCCTCAGGCGAGAACCTGCCCATCCAAAAGGAGGTTTTCCTGGATCTGATATTGGGAAAGAGGAGACTGGAGATGTGGGTGTTCGTCGCTAACATCACTGAAGACGTCATCCTGGGACTCGACGCCATGCGGATCTTCGATGCAACGGTGGACGTCCGGCGCCGTATCCTCCGTTTTGGTCAGGATGAAGTGTTCCTGAGGGACGTCGAAGACCAACCCATGGCCAGCAGACTCACCTTGGAGGATCATGTGACAATCCCGGCAGGCTGCGAGATGGTGGTGACGGCAAGACTGGACGGACAACCTAAGAGAAACCTGCTCCTTGATTCGCAAACAACTCCGATAGATGGGGTTTATGTGGCCAGATCCCTACTCCCGAATCAGAAGGTGGTACCGGTGAGGGTCCTGAATGTCACCAATCGGGACAAGGAGGTGCCTAGTGGAACTGTACTAGGTAACGTCGAGCCGGTTGTGTCTGTGACGTCGCTGACAGATAACGAGGAGTGTCACCGACCACGTCCAGATCTAGACCCATCACTGAAAGAGCTGGCTCGAGAATTGGCGGAGAATTTAAGCAAAAGAGAAAGAAGACAAGTCCACGATCTACTGACAGAATTTCAAGACGTGTTCGGTCTGTCTGAAAATGACTACAGGAGAACGGAGAAAGTTCAGCACCGCATCGACACCGGAAACGCTCGCCCAATCAGACAACCTCCTCGACGCGTCCCTCTAGCTAAACAGAGGGAGATTGACAGCCAACTGGAGGGCATGAAAGCAAGAGGGGTCATCGAGGAATCCGACAGCCCTTGGTCATCACCTGTAGTGCTGGTGAAGAAGAAGAATGGGGACCTGCGTTTCTGCGTGGACTATAGAAGACTGAATGACGTCACCAGGAAAGACTGCTTTCCCCTTCCACGAATTGACGACACCTTGGACACTCTGGCCGGAGCAGAGTGGTTCTCGACGTTGGATCTCAAGTCAGGATACTGGCAGGTGGCGCTACATCCTGAGGACAAGGAGAAAACGGCATTCTCTACAGGCCAGGGACTATGGCAGTTCACCGTTATGCCGTTCGGCCTCTGCAACGCCCCGGCTACATTCCAGAGACTAATGGAGTCCGTAATGAGAGGCCTGACATACGACACTTGTTTGCTGTACCTTGATGACGTCATCGTGGTGGGCAAGACTTTCGGCGAACAGCTGTTGAACCTGAGGAAAGTGTTCCAGAGACTGCGACAAGCCAGACTGAAGTTGAACCCGAAGAAATGTCATCTATTCCAGAAGAAGGTCAACTACTTGGGACACGTAGTAGGGACCAACGGAGTGGCCACGGACCCGGAGAAGCTACAAGCCGTCAGAGGATGGCCGAGACCGAGGGACAAGCAGGAGCTGCGCCGCTTTCTCGGCCTCTGCACTTATTACAGAAGGTTCGTAGCTGGGTACGCCAACATCGCTAAGCCTCTAACCCAGCTGACCGAGGAGAAACGACAATTCCAGTGGACAGACGAGGCGGAGTCATCCTTCCAGTCGCTGAAAGAGGCGCTTTGCACTGCTCCTGTACTGGGATATCCCATCCCTGGAAGGAAGTTCACGCTCGACACGGACGCTAGCAACGTAGGCATCGGTGGAGTACTCTCTCAGGAACAGGACGGGCAAGAGAGGGTGATTGCCTACTTCAGCCGAACACTATCCAAGGCTGAGAGAAACTACTGTGTGACGCGTAGAGAACTTCTTGCCATTGTGGAAGCCCTGAAGCATTTCCACAAGTATTTGTATGGCCAGGAATTCCATCTGAGGACAGACCATTCTGCACTAACCTGGCTATTGGGCTTCAAGAATCTGGAGGGGCAGACCGCCCGTTGGGTTCAACGTCTGCAGGAGTACAACTTCACCTCTGAACACCGACAAGGGAAGAAACATTACAACGCTGATGCCCTATCACGACGTCCGTGCCCGGATGGCTGCAAACACTGCCTGAAAGTAGAAGAGCGGGATAGCGCCCACGCAGTCCGAGCAATTGCCGCCCAGCCGAGCCCAGGATGGGATAACGCCGCCATAAGGAGGGAGCAGCTGAGGACCCAAACATTGGACAGCTACTGCGTGATGTGGAGTCCGGCCAGAGACCAGTGTGGGCCGATATCGCAAACCGTAGCACCACTTACAAGAGCTACTGGGCCCAGTGGGAATCCTTCACTGTCAAGGACGGTATCCTGAAGAGGATTTGGGAGTCGGCCGATGGAAGGACCCGCATAGAACAACTTGTTCTGCCTAGGAGCAAGGTGAAGGAAGTGCTGGAGGAGACTCATGCTGGAGTGACTGGAGGACACCTGGGAGCCAACAAGACGCTAGACAAGTTAAGACAGAGGTTCTACTGGTTGCATCAGAGAACCGACACGGAACAATGGTGCCGAAGATGCGACACCTGTGCTGCCAGTCACGAACCAAGGACACGCAGCAGGGGAGCCATGCAGCAGTACAACGTGGGAGCTCCTTTTGAGAGGATCGCCATCGACGTTGCTGGACCGTTCCCGGTCACGGATCGCGGGAACCGCTACCTGCTAGTCGCCATGGATTACTTCACAAAATGGCCAGAGGTGTACGCGATTCCCAACCAAGAGGCTTCGACGGTGGCCGACACGCTGCTTGACAACTTCATCTGCCGATTCGGGGTGCCCCGAGAATTGCATAGCGATCAGGGGCGCAACTTCGAATCCAACCTGATGGGAGAATTGCTCGAGCGTCTGGGGGTGTATAAAACCAGGACCACTCCCCTCCACCCACAGTCCGACGGCATGGTGGAACGATACATCAAAACCGTGGAGGAGCACCTGCGGAAGGTGGTGTCCAACCATCAGCGAGACTGGGATGCCAGAGTCCCACTGTTCCTCTTGGCCTACAGAGCTTCGGTCCACGATACAACAGGGATGACACCAGCAAACATGGTCTTCGGGAGAGAGCTGCGCCTGCCCTGTGATCTGCTGTTTGGCATGCCACCCAGCGCCGACCAGCCAGCGACTGACTATGTGGCAGAACTCACCGAGAAGTTGAATGGAGTTCACCAACTGGCCAGAGAACACCTCAAGATGGCCAGCGACAGGATGAAAGTGCGCTACGACAGATTAGCCAACTCTGCAGGATTCCATGAGGGCGACCTGGTGTGGCTGTATCGACCTACCAGGACCAAAGGGAAATCACCAAAGCTGCAGCGTGCCTGGGATGGACCATACCGCGTGGTGACCCGGATCAACGACGTGGTGTACCGCATCCAGCGACAACCTCGAGGGAAGATGATGGTGGTGCATCTGGACCGATTAGCAGCCTACCAAGGGACTGCCCGGGACGAGCAGCCCTAAGGAGGGAGCAATGTGACAGCGACGTGAGATTCGAACTCACGACCAGCGTCCCGCAAGAGAGAAAATCGCGCGGAGCACTTTGGAATGGCGCGCGGCTGAGAGGGGAAAGGGCCAACGCGGCGAGAGAGTGGAGAGAGTTTGCGCGCGCATCTTCTGCTTGCCTAGAGAGGCCGAGAAATCCGTCGAAATGGAAGACTCGCGAATTCGAACTTTCGAGGCTACGTCGCTGTGGTTATAAATTACGGTCGCGAAGGAACGACAGCAGTTTTCAGTTGATTAGTCAGCCAGTCAGTGACAAAGCCAGAGCAAGCAAGCCAGTCTTGTGTACCGGAGTTCGACTCGAGTGTGCGTCCGCAACTGTATCAGCATCCGAAGGCCTGAGTTCGAGTGCAGTGGACCGCAGTTGGAGGGACCTGAGTTCGAGTGCAGTGGACCGCAGTTGGAGGGACCCGAGTTCGAGTACAGTGAACTGTCTCTGAAGGTCTGTGTTTCGAGATACTGTGAACTCGAGTGACTGAGATAGAAGAACTGTGAACTGAGAACTGGTAGTTCTGATTTGTAAATAGTGCTTTGTAAATATTAGTTAAGATTAACAGTTCATTGTTGTGCGTAATAGTCCAAGTAAATTGTCATTGTCGTCGGTGGAGTGCTATAACAAATACTGTGTTGAGTGAAGATCCAATTGTTGACGAGAGCGTTTAAGGTGAATTGTAGAAAGGAATTATTGTTGTGACGAATAAATTACATTGTTGTTACTAATAAAATTCACAATATTATATAGTACTCCCTCAATGTTTCTCTCTACATCTTTTCAGAAATAATTAGAATTCAAGTATGAGAGTAGATTTATGTAAAATTTACCTCCAAGGTAATGACCAAAAGAGTCAATAATACAAAATGAAGAGCTTGCGGGAAAAACGATGAATGTCACATTTCTATTAAGGATTAGATAATGATCTAATTGAGTCTATAACTGCAAGATGTAGTGCTGTTTTTATAGGAAATAAAGGAAAGGATTGCTGTATTCGTGGTGATAATTCTCCTTTTTACCATTTTTCATAAGAACAACATTAAATTTCGCAGTGATCCATTGAATTAGATAATGACGACAACCTTAAGAAAACTGTGACATTCATCGTTTTTCCTGCAAACTCTTCAAATACAATATTATTTTCCAGTTTTGTATTGAAAAATCTCATACAACCTTCAAACTTAGGTGTTTTCTAAATTATTTGCTTAGAAGTGAAAGAACAAAATTAAATAACAGAATAAATTTATTATACTATTTTTGCCTAAAAATGTAGCATTTCTATAATACTAAACAATAAAGAACTCGCTGGTTAAATCAATGCATTAACAACCATCTCTAAATATAAATTGTTTTTAAATGTAGGAAAACTTGCAACAAGGAGTTACAATCCTTTTTCAACATATCATTTATATGCCAACTGGTAGAAAAGCGAAAAAGAAATGAAGACTTCTTAATACTGATTTTGATTTTCAGCTGTTATTCAAGAGACTGCAATCGAAGCAAGTGTGTGTAAACAAATGCAGAATTTTTAAGGAAAAGAATGATATAAACTAATGTATTTACGAGTACAATATCAATACGAGATTAGTCATGTACATAACCAGGCATAACATTTAATAAATTCTAACAACATTTTTGATTACTAATACAGTAGAATCCTAATTATCCGTCACCCTATTAACCGATCAGTGGATTATCCAACTGTCTATCTCTCGCTTTTTTTCATACAAAAATATAAGGAGTATGTACTGTACATTATATCAGCACGTTATTTTTTCTAGAGAGGGTTATTACAAGACTTTATCCTTACACAGTATAGTCTACTGTTCGAGTTGTCATATTGTATAACTTCTATATAAAATGTCTTCCACGAGTATCAAAGAAATTGTGTTGTGCTAAGTATAAAATAGTGCACATAAATGGGTGGTTTCGGGAAACGAGAAACTGTGGCTCATCTCAGAATACAAGACTGGAGTCAGAACTGTGTGCAATTTAATAAAAATCAAGGATGAAGTATATAAATTATGTAAATCTACAATATGAGACCTCCACTATTCCTATCTTTCCACAGATGGCCATTACAAGAAATTTCCTTATTCCCTAACATCTAATTGTTAGCAATCAGACTTATATCAGTGAACTTCTGATCCACTACTTAGCGTGTTCAATACAAGACCATAGAGAAAATTACCAAAGTGAAAGCATTATTCACTAAATTTACGAAAATCTTTTGTGGTACAGATTAACCGTTCAGCTCATCTCCTTCATTACCACGGATAATAGAGGTTTTACTGTACTATTCCTGAGTTTTCTTCCATTTGTCCTGTGAAAAGTTGTCAAGTAAAATAAAGACTACTGAAAATATGTGCCTACTGAAATGTCAAATCTATATGTCAATATTCCTGTCCACTAAACGTAATAGAAAAAAAATAATGCTAGAGACTAGCAAAATATGAAGAAAATTTTTCCAAAATATGAAATAAATATTTCACTGTTAAAATATCTTTGTTCCTAAACCATTTGGAACAGGTTTACACAATTATTTACAAAATAAATCTTTAGATATTAAGTGATAGTTTTATCTATATTTAATATGCTACCAAAAAAAAATACAAAAAATCTGCATAATTACCGAGTTTTTCAGCATCATCAAATCCTTACCCGAATACAAGGACTGGGTAAGTCAATTTTTTACACTGAAGAGAGTGAGAAAAAAAGTCTTTACACTGGCTCTACTCAACACTTGTTACATACAACACAAATAACTTTTCTATATTTTCTGGCAAAAGATTACATCTCCTGTCAGTTAATATTTGTTTTGTACAATAGAAAGACCATGTAGTTGGAAAAAGAGGAGAAATTAAATAGATAGCAAAGCTGATGGTTGAAACCTGTTTAAAACATTAATTTACACGTATAAAAGTAGGTGGCAACACTAAAAACACTCTCACTGGATTTTAAAGAATGAGCAGAGGTGTAAATGCAATCACTCATTTTATTTTGGCTTCTCGAATTCACTGAAGCTAGAAGTTAAACGACTCTAAAAGAGAATTTGGAGATTTTTCTTGCCCTTGGGGATTCCGGAATGTTGGTGGAATGTCTGGCTTGGGTTTTTCAATATATATATATATATATATATATATATATATATATATATATATATATATATTAAGAATTTTGTTAAATGTGAACATTTTGTGAGAATATTAAAAAAAATATGACAATTAATTTGGCGTTAATTACGTTATACACATCGTGAATCTTGAAAAATAACTGGTTTTCAACCTGCTAGGAGGAATAGTTTAGAATATGAAAATTCATATTTTGCCTGTCTCTAATCATTATTACATTCATCCATGCAATTAAGTTTTAGCAAAATCAAATATTTATTACAAGTCCTTAAATTTTATAATGTGGAGAAAAAACAATGGATTAGACATGTGAATTCCGATTTTAGGTCACAAAAGTCACAAAAACATTCACAATAGAAATTCTACCTACCTATATGTATATTTAAAACAACTGTAGTGGAGGATTTAGTATATTATATTTCCAAATTCGGTACACAGAAAAAAAATTACTGAAGGTTGTGGTTAGAAGTGGTAGCTTTGGTGGCGGTGGCAGTGATGGCGGCAGCAGCATCAGCAGCAGTAGCAGTAGTAATAGTAGTAGTAGCAGCATAGTAGTAACAGTAGTAGTAATCATTATCCTTCACTATTCTAGACAAACTGGTCAATATCGGCATACAAAATGAAATCATCAAATGTTTTAAATGTCTTTTTAATTTTTTTTTACACTGAGTCAGTAATTAAAAATTTGTAGAGAGATTCTTTTCCCATCCATTCTTAGTATAGCCTATATTATGCTGTATCCAGATTTGTTTGTAATTTCTTACCTTCCTAAAATAGACTTAATTTCTAATTCTTAGTAATAATAATGATGATGATGATGATAATAATAATAATAATAATAATAATAATAATAATAATAATAATAATAACTAGTGGCTTGTCCAGCAAATGCTCCAAACTAAGTTCATTATAAGTTCAAATAAAAATTTTTCAGATTTATTTTCAATGAAAAATACCAGACATTTTGAAAGTTGTTTCTATAATAATGAAACATACTCCCTCTCAATGGTTTTTATGCCAAATACTTTTTCTTGAACCAAATGTATCCTATGTATCTTGAGTTTCAACGCGAAAACGCAAGTAACAATGTCAGAGCGATCAATGGGTTTTTCATGTGGGAGTAAAGCAATGCTATTTCAGGTCATTGTGGATTGTAAAAGTCAAGTTTGCTATGCTTTCGAACAATAGACATAGCATTTTGGTATAGCTGCTGCATGTAGAGCTTGAAATGTAGAGGGTAAAATCATTTTATCCTGATAAGATATCTTGCTGAAATGATCGCGAGACTACAAAATTTTGTAGGCCTCTTGTTTTATCAGTAAGTAATACCTTCTTTCCTTGGGAACTGTAATTTTTGCGCTCTCTCGAGCCAATATTGAAGAGAATGATGGATAGAAGTATCTACACCAGCCCCACTTGATTAATAACTATAAAAATATTTGATTTTTAATAACAATATTATTATCTTACGTATGTTTTGTAGTTTTATATATATAATAGCTGCCACTCAGTAAATTACAGAAATGAAGATCTAATTTAACACATTCTCTATATCGTACTTATATATTCCCAAAATGTTTCACTTTTATATCATCAGTATAGCATTAGTATGTATAATTAATGAAAAATAGTCACATCATGGCATTAACTGTAATGCAATTTCATTTCTAATGGTAATAATGTCATCAAACCATCTCAAGTTTTGTAGATTTCAATATCCAATACACAGCTATACTCAGAAAATTACACACCACAGAATCAGACATGTAAATTACTTTTATCAAGTCTTGAAGTTTTTAATAACCAATTGAATTTGAACTCTAAACATGTCAGCAATCCTGCAGGTCATGGCGTTCGTGTAATAGCTATTGTTTATTGTAGTATGTGTTTTGTTTTATTCTGAAATCACGGCCGTGCTGAAATGCAATTAGTTCTCAAAACTGAAGAAAGATGGATTTTGGAAAACAGGAAAATAATGTAGGAAAATTGATATTTCACTGAAAACTACTATTTTTCTGAAAAACTTTGGGTTCCAAGCTTCAAAATGATGGGTCATTTATTAAAATCCATTCAGCCGTTTTCCCGCAATTTCCATTACCAGTTCAAATTATATATATAGATACCACTACTACTACTACTACTACTACTACTACTACTACTACTACTACTACTACTACTACCACTACCACTACCACTACCACTTCTGCTTACAGTAATAAACCTTCTATCGTTATATTTATTTACTACAATATTGTCAAAGACTCACTATTAAAGGAATTGAGAATTTGTATGATTTCTTAAATAATCCGTCAAGTAACACAGAATTTTATCACCCATTTCACCAAACAGAACATAAGAACTTGAATCATGGCAACACATCCCATCTTACCATAATGTTACTTATCTGCACTAGCGTCTTCAATTTTTAACTGAACTAGTGCTTAGTTACCATGCTTGCCACAAGAGCTCAAACCTGAATGAAAACTGCACAAATCCTTACCATAACTTCATTTGGAAGAGTTTGTAAGTCTATAGCACACAAAATAATCTTACCCCTAAATGAGATGGTTTCAGTAAAAATTTACCAACTGTTTCACACACAAATCAAAATTAGATTCTGCTTTTCATCAGTCTTTACTTAACCTATCTTTGGGGTAAAGAATACTGCACTTACAGTTCAGAAATGAAATTCAGTAATGGAAATAAAAAAAAGTCATAAATGACGCAAAAGTCTAAGACATCGAGAATCAACCACTTAATCATCTTAGCACCATCTATTTCTAAAAATATTGAAATTATATCAATAAAAAGTGAACATGAACTATGTTTCCTCATAATTAAATATTTTTGTGCACTTTTTTCAACAGTCGGTCAGTTTGCTAACAGCAGTATTGAAAAAGTCTGTATCCAAATCTACTAACCAACACTACATCCTCTAATGCAGTGTTTCTCAAACTATGGTCCGCGGACCACCTGTGGTCCTCGAAGTCTGCTCTTGTGGTCCTTAAAAAAAACGTTAGAAAAAATAAAATTCAAACGAATTGCGTATCACGCTATAGCTGAAAATCTCAGAGTTTAGAAATGACACATGGCAATCGCCTTTCACTTTTTCCTCGCAGTACTGACATTTTATGAATTTTATTACCCCACTCTACTCTCAGTAACAAAAGAGAGATTTAAAGCACTATGAACATAGTGTTTCTCGCCATCTTTTCCCTGCACATCTAAGTGCCATGCTTGTTACCCAGCCAGGGACCATCCGAATTCATAACAGAGGATCAAAGTACCAAACCTTTTCATGTAGTTATAACTTTCTTAATAGTTTTGCCAATACCCAGTCTGCACATTGAAATGGTCACGGACTGTGCGTCACACACCAATAATACAACTCATGTCACAATATAACATTTATTTTCCAAGTAAATATGACGAATTTTTATGGGTTCGTGATCCATTTCATTGCGATATTAAAATAACAAACTTTCATTTAGTGAAACAGAGAACAGTTAACTTAATTGAAGTCTCGAGTGACACCGGACTTAAAATGAAATTCCAAGCGGAAGGTATGGTTAATTTCTAGACCTCATTATAAGTGAAAAGAGAATATAGTGAACTGTACAATGGTGCTTTAGAGATTATAATTCAGTTCGCTTCTACGTATCTGTGTGAGAAAGGGTTTTCATCACTAACTCTAATAAAAACAAAGTACCGAAATCGACTCGATGTATGTGACAATCTCCGACTTAAGCTTACCAGCATACATTCAAATACAGAACTGTACAAGAATCAGCAGGCTCATCCATCTCATTAATCTAAGTTAAAGATTATCCAAACTCTAATAGCCTTCAATTATTAAAAAAACGAAAATGAATTTTCTTCTATTAACATTAACTTAATTAGTTAACACTAATATAAAATCAATTGAATTAAATCAATTTTAATTAATTATATTTCAAAACATAAGTATACTGGTATTAAAATATGCTACAAAAATGATAAATTTGCTTTTGAAGGGAACTAGAGCAAGGTGGTCAGCGGAACTGTTCTGACTTAAAAAAAGTTTGAGAAACGCTGCTCTAATGAACTTAACAGTGCATAATATTACTGTGAGGCACTGAATAAATGAAAGCCAACATCTGATGCAAACATGCAGGGCTCCTAACAAAAAGCATGACACTATTCCACAGACTGTGCGATCCATTCATAAGTGACTGCATTGTAATAATTGGAAGATTCTGCCACAACCTTAAGTCAAACTTGGCACTTTCAACTAATCATTTGTGAGTTCCACTCATAATAAAATGTCACATTAATTGACACATATATGCACATTACTTCCTCAAATCACGAAAGAAAATTAATACATTAAAAATGTCAATAGTCCAGTATTACCGTACTTGAAGTTCACAGTTTTATATAAAAAAAAAAAACAACGAAAATTTTAAGGTATGAATTTTACAGATACAAATATCCTCTAACATAAAGTTGAAATATACAGTATAAATCAATATATCGTGATCTTTTAACTTATACATAACGTCAAATTCTATACAATTTTCCAGTTACTGAAATATAATAGATACTTTTAATACATAATAGAAATAAAATTATACATGTATCATGATGTTCTATTAGGAATAACCATAATCACAATAGTCATATCTAATATAACTTAAGTGATCTGTTTAGTGTCGAATGTTAGAATTAAAATAAATATAATTAACGAATTATAATTACACTCGTCGGCAAAAAAAGTGGATCACCTAATATTTTAAAGAATTATAATAATTTTATAGCTTCTACTTTATTTTTCTACATTCTGACAAAGGCATATTATAAAATGAAGTAAACATATACCCTGTGCACTTCATTCCCATCATGAAAATGCTTTTTGTTTGCAATTTATTTTGAAGTTCTAAAGTATTGTAATTTATGCAAAATTTCAAGTAATGCATTTCATGAAGTTATTGAGGCAATGACTTGCATTAGCACTTGAGTATGCCACTGAAACTGCCACTGTGCGCGTATCTTGCCCTAATATTGTGAGTTATCATTCCTAGTGTCTTCTGATTAAGGTTCTGGCTGATATGTACATCTGTTATCAGCCAGTACATCTCATTTGACAATATGTATCAGAGGAAGAACAATAATATTGTTTGTATGCATCTGAAATCTGACTAATGTAATTTGTAGCTAGTCAGAGATGTATGCAATGGAAGGGGAAAGGAACTCCTGGCCTAGTTACCTCATAAGTGGTGCCTTCTTGATATCACATGTGAGGTCCAAACCTGTCTTCGGACAGTTGACTAAACAACCACCTCTAGTGGCGATGATGTTTTCCATCATGCCATGCTGACCACCAGGTCTTGCAATGTTTCCTGATGGATGAGATTCCACTTCTACAATGCTACCTGCATTTCGTTCAGGACATCGAAGTTGCAATGTCGGACACTTTGGATGAGCATATCTCACAGGTTTTCAACAGAATTTAAATCTGGGCTGCGTGCTGGTCAGTCCTGATGTTGCGAAGGTAGTCAGTCATGCAGCGAGCAGCATGGGGTTGGGCAGTGTCGTGCATAAGGATGAAATTTTCACTGAGGAAGGGTATTACATTGTCTGCATGTATCAGTGTGCATTCAGAGTGTCATCATCGACGAAAACAAGCTCTGTTTGGGCTCCAAAACTGATATCTCCCCATATCATGACACACCCATCTCCAAACAGCATTCGTCTGGAGAAGTTGCAAGCTGAATATCGCTCCCCATACTTTCTCCATACTCTATCTCTGTCATCTGGTGAGGGGAAGCAAAACAGCGACTCATTCGTGAACAGCACTGTTGACACTAGTCCACAGTCCAATTCTGGTGTTGATGCCCAAACTATAATCTTGCTGCCTGGTGCTGGGGGTGAGCTATGGAGAAACTGCAGGTCTTCTTGAGGTCGAACTGGCTTCCCAGAGTCTTGGTCTAACATTCCTCTTCCTCACTGTTTCGAGACGATTTCTGGCTTGGACTGTGGTCGTGTGGAAATATCGTAAGATATGAAGAACCTGAAACCTGTTATCTCTGGTGAATGTGGACCTATCATGGCATGATTCCAATGTCTGTAGTAGGTACCCAGCTCACAGAATCGCCATAGAGCATGTTGGATGCTTCCAAAAGACACAGTGATGGCATTAGTCACAAAACAAATGATTCATACACCCTCAACTAATGCAAGAGCTTTTGCCATGTCTTCTTGAATAAGAGAATAAGACAGAATATGACAGAAAATGTGCTACACATTGATAAATAATTCATCAATAGCAGCCACTGCACAATTGTAAAACTTGAAAGGTTTCATTATTGGTCTGTCTTGTAAAACCATAATGCACATAGTCTGATGCGTAAGGGTAGCAAGGCATTTTATGACATCTTAACATCGTATTCAACTCCAAAAATGTTGAATACTTCTTTCTCTAGCCATAAAACTTATTAAATTTAATAATATTCTGTCTAAATTGGTGGTTTATTGACAATGATTCAGTTTTTATGATATGACCCACTTTTTTGCCAGTCAGTGTATTTTCCTTGATTCTTCATTTCAGACTACATTCTTTTAAAGCACTTATTTATCGCTAATGATCCATAAAGTTACTTCAATAAATGACTTATAAATTTCACTCTGTTCATATTAAACTATAAAGGTATTTTACCTTAATTGAATAGTTTCGAAGTGATGTTCATCATCTTCTGAATTCTAATGGATGTCCCCACATTATCTTCCGGTTTCTTAGTGGGATATGTTTATGATTGATAATAGTGTGTCGAAAAGGGTGTGTTCTGAAATTCAGTTGAGTATTGAGGACGTGTTGTGTGTGTTTTTGTATATCTATAAATTTCATTTTGTTCTAGTGCAACGGTCATCAGCACACTGCACTTTCGGGCTAGTGTCTCTTACAGCACCAGCGTGCAACTGTGGCTGCTGGCGGTATGCTGTCTCCCTATCCCTTCTGCACTATGGAGCATAATTCCTTGCACCGCATACACTTTACCCATTTCAGTGAGTGTGACGACCACTGTTCTAGTGTGTTGAGTTCCTGGCTTTTCTTGGTTCAATGTGTAGGATTTGTATGTCTGTTTCTACACTGCCATAGTTGTGATGGAGTTTGTGATGTGTTCTGTGTAGGTTGAATTATTTTTGTGTGATTTAGTATGGTTGTGATGTGTTGTAGACATACAAAAACACATACAACACCCTCAATACTCAATTGAATTTCAGAACAAACATCTTTTTCAACACAACATTACTAATCATAAACATACCACACAAGAGACCGGAAGATAGTGTGGAACCCTACTAGAATTCAGAAGATGATGAACACCACGTCGAAAGTAGTTAGTTAAGGTAAAGTATCAGCATTGAAACAGTCACTATATAAAATTTACTTTGTCATACGTTAAAAGAGTTAAAATTGTTAAAAAAGTGTTTACCTTCGACAGACGGCCTGTTTCGACGCTATGTGTCATCTTCTTCAGTGTCTCTTGAACCACTGGTGATTTTGACTCTGCAATGTGCAGTTGTCGATGGTGGGGGTGGGGGTGTGTTGCTCCTATGGTGGGGGTTGGCTGTTTGTATGTTATGATGTATTATGACGTCAAATAATGTGTGCGTATTGAACTGTAGTTGTGTGTTAAGTATATATTGTGGGTGTGCTATTGTATTTTTATATATTTCGTACTGTTCTAGGATGTTTAACTGTGAACTTTTTGGTGTGATGTGTAAAATTTCCATATCTGTTTCTATATTATTGTAGTCATGATTATTGTTGATAATGTGATCTGCATAATTTGATGTGATGTAAGGTTTGGTTATAGCTTTAATATGTTCATTATATCTTGTGTGAAAGGATCTTCCTGTCTGTCCTATGTAAAAATGTGGGCAACTATTGCATTTTAATTTGTAAACTCCAGTTGAATTATATTTATTTGAATGTTTAGTGTGGTTATTTAAGTATTTCTGTGTTGTATTATTTGTTTTGTATGCAATTTTGTACTTTAGTTTTCTGAATGAAGTTGCAATTTTGTGGGTATTGGTATTGTGATATGTTAATGTTACATATTTATTCTCGCGTGTTGTTTGTGTTGGTTTGTTAACTACAAAAATGCACCAGCATACAAATTAGCGAAATATATAGACAACATTATAAGAAATAGTATACAATTTGAAAACACAACAACAATAATCAACACCATAGACCTAGTTAACAAAATAAAACACAAACACATTCCACACAATACAACATTAGCATCATTTGACATCGTAAATCTATATACAAACATACCAGTAACAGAAACACTAGAAATACTTCGGAAAATGCTTATCAAAAATAACATACCACAGACTCACATTAACGAAATTATTACTAAACAAAATTATTTCACACATAACAATAAATATTATACACAAACTGAAGGATTACCAATGGGTTCACCTATATCAAGTATATTAGCTGAAATCTTTATTTACAACATAGAACAAACACACATACTAAACACCGACAACAACAAACACGCAGAGAAAATAATGTACTGGCATCCATAAGTAGATGACATAATAGTCCTATATAATGGAAACAAAAGACAAATAGAAAACCTACATCAACAAATCAACAAAATACACCCCAAATTAAAGTATACAGTAGAAATGGAACATAAGCAAGCTATAAACTTCTTAGACATCGCCATAACCAAAACAAATAACAGACACGAATTCAAAATATACAGGAAACCCATCACAACCACAACACATATACACAATTCATCAAATCATCCCAAACAATAAAAACATGCAGCTTTCCGTACAATGACACACAGATTAATTAATATACCAATGGACAATGACAACTACACTGAAGAATTAAACACAATAAAATATATAGCACAAGACAATGGATACAACCCTAACATAATAGACACACTAATAAAAAAGGCAAAACAAAAACAGAACAAACCAACACAAACAGCATGCGAGAATAAATACGTAACATTAACATATCACAATACCAATACCCACAAAATTGCAACTTCATTCAGAAAACTAAAGTACAAAATTGCATACAAAACAAATAATACAACACAGAAATACTTAAATAACCACACTAAACATTCAAATAAATATAATTCAACTGGAGTTTACAAATTAAAATGCAATAGTTGCCCACATTTTTACATAGGACAGACAGGAAGATCCTTTCACACAAGATATAATGAACATATTAAAGCTATAACCAAACCTTACATCATATCAAATTATGCAGATCACATTATCAACAATAATCATGACTACAATAATATAGAAACAGATATGGAAATTTTACACATCACACCAAAAAGTTCACAATTAAACATCCTAGAACAGTACGAAATATATAAAAATACAATAGCACACCCACAATATATACTTAACACACAACTACAATTCGATACGCACACATTATTTGACGTCATAATACATCAAAACATACAAACAGCCAACCCCCACCATAGGAGCAACACACCCCCACCCCCACCATCGACAACTGCACATCGCAGAGTCAAAATCACCAGTGGTTCAAGAGACACTGAAGACGACGACACATAGCGTCGAAACGGGCCGTCTGTCAAAGGTATATACCTTTTTTAACAATTTTAACACTTTTCGTCGAAACGGGCCGTCTGTCGAAGGTATATACCTTTTTTAACAATTTTAACACTTTTAACGTATGACAAAGTAAATTTTATGTTTTTAACAAAGTGTTAACGAGAACTTTAATCAATGAGTTACTATATCGAATCTAGTATTTTAAGAAAGCCGTAGATCTGTATTAACTCATTGTCAGCCATTCAAACTATCAAACAGCAGTCAGCCAGCTCTTTAAAACTATGTGAAATTCATCAGTCATTAAAACTATTACCACAACTACAAAAACAAATTGCTTTGCAGTGGACACTTCCACATTGTAGATTGGAAGGAAATGAGAGGACAGATATCCTAGAAAAAAAAAAAGACCCAAGAATAAAGCATACAACTAGTCGTAAAATTTCCTTCTATTCAGCTAAGAGATTGATTAAAAACAGCAAAAAAAATCATTTACAAGAATCCCTATAACTTGCCAGTGCAGGTAAATCATAGCAGAATATAGTCAATGACAGTGTCATAATTCCTGAATTTCCACACAGTGAAGCAGTAGCCCTCTCCTGTTGCATATAGGACATGATTGTTTGGCAGCCCATCTGCATAAAGTATTCATATTTATATCTCCACATTGCATACTATAAAGCAGGCGTCTCAAGGCCAACACATAAAAGTTGTTACAGAGAGCAAATGTAGATAGCGTAGTAAGTTTATACTATATCTAATAAAATAAAATTCAATTAAAGAATAATAATTAAATTACAATTAAACTTGTTGGTTAAGGTACGTATTCTTACGATACGTCAATATTAATATATTAATTACAGTAATAGTTAAATAATATGTTTCGTAATGTTTTCAATAATTAACAATAACCAAAACATCTTAGAAATTCACAATTATTTTAAATTAGAACTATCCAAATCTTAAATCTGGTCTCAAATTATTTTCTCAAGTCCTTCTGTACTTCATTATATTTGCTACACTGGTCTTGATTCAAAATAGGTAACAATTTTAGATTAATAAAGCGGTAACAGTTTACCCACTGAAACTTGGGACTCCCGCAATTTCACTTTGTCTAATAAAGCTTTTAATTCTTCATACATTTGCGGTAATAAAGACATTCTTTCCTCGGAGATGGAGACAACATCGTAGTGGTAGATGTCTATTCAAACGTCGCAGTCAATGATGTCATCCGGAGATACATGAACTGCTCCCGCATCTTGTTCCATTCTTACATTAAAAAAGAGAGAGAGAGAGAGGAGGAGGAAGTGCTCCGAGGAGGCCCTATTGAGACGTCAGCTATAAAGCAACACGACAAGGTCCACCTTTCTTTCTACCCTAATATAAGAAAGATAGAAGGATCAACAATTTGAAAATGACAAAATATTACTAGGATGCTCAACAACAAATGGAGATCATCCAACTGCCGAAGATATAAAATATATTACTACTGCTACTATGTGAAATATGATCTCAGTTTAATATTAACATAATCAAGTTTAAAAGTTGTTTATTTAAATAACTTAACAGATCATTAGGTATAATTATTTCAATAAATGTGTTACGAAGTTGTTCAACTTGCGAATACACTGTTAATGCTTCACCAGAAGTAGAACACTACAATACAATATTCAATAAGAATGCCAAAATTTAAATTTCAGAACTTAACAAATAATTCATTTTATTAGTATGAAGCAAAGCTACTGCTAATATGTAAAAATATGCAATTTAATGGAAATTTTCTATGAATAATATGTAGAATACACCCAGCAAGTATTGTCTATGTTAGTATCTAAGGCAATCCTTTCCTTTAAGAAAATATTCCAACTTTCTGCACAGCATTTTATTAATAATTGAATGGCTAAACAGAAAGATGTTGCAAGAGACAATTTATTTCCTACTGCAATATTTTAATATAAACATGTTGCATGTACTCTTTATTATACTGTGTGAACTCTGTTGATTGAAAATTGAAATGCAACCTTAAATATAGGCTGTAAAATCTAGGAGGTTGTAAGAAAACGTTACAATGCTAAGCATAAATATTTCTTTTTCTGTTACTGTAAAATTTTAATTTGGTGCTTCCGACATTTTTCCATTTAGCTATTCAATTATAAATGCAAACTCTGCAATGATAATGAGGAAGAACGTTTAGTGGACATAATACTATAAGTACAGACCAGATATGAAAGGAAGTGAGTTCTTATTTTTAAGGACTGTTGTACCAATTCTATTTGTATGCCACTTGATATCATTATGGATTGGTACAGAGTTATTCTGATCGTCAATATTCCAATAGTCTGTGTGTTTTGAATAATACGTAGTAGTTCACTTTTACGTAATTTCCCTTCTTTCTTGGTATGAACTTGCCTAGCTCAAATTTTTTTTTCTTTAAATCGATATATTTAATAATAAGTTTTGAGCATTCATAAGAGTTATAGGAGCGAAGAATTCTGATATAGTATATGTGATGCGCTAGATAATCATACGCTGCATAAATTCTGATTTTGTAGTTTCTTCTTTCTGCTGTAGTGTGAAAGGTTCTAGAAAACTAAAGTAGACACTGGAGCTGTTTTAATAATAGATTATATAACATGATTGAAAATAAACATACAGAATGTCAATTCAACATTATATTCACAACAACTGTATAATTCTGCATGTGAAGAGCAGTCAATCATTCTGAAAATCACTATTCCAGAAAACTGAATAAAATGTAAGAGAAAGAATGTGTTAATTGTTTAGTGATGGAGTTACATAATTCTAAATTCTTTCTCTGTTAGAAAGTCAGCAACTTCAAAAAAATTAAACGGCAATAATTGTTAAAAATCATTAAAATTCTACTTATTACGAAACTTCAGAATTTGTTGCAAGAGAGTTACCCTTTGGACTGGGGGTGGTGGTGGCTGTGGCTGTCTGCTTGTCATAAACTGTGCCAGTCCTTCACGTTCTAACACATCATTGATGTGGATACCTTCTGGACCACTAGTATCTACCAGAGCTACTTCCACCTTATGAGCCTGAAAATAAACATGCACATTTACAGTTAATCTATTTACAGTGGAGAAAATCTAATGGTTTAATACTTTCTGCTTTAAGACTTCACCAAGGAAAATATATAACAAACTAAGGAAAGTCAAGTGCATCCACAATAATGCATTAACTTAAACAGGCAAAAGATATCAAGAAAGTATATAAAAGCATGGAAACAGATAAAAGGTTTTCCAGCTGTGAATAGCTCATACTTGCACCACCAATTTAGTACTGTTAATAACTTGCTGAAGCATATACAACAGTTACGATATGCAGTTTCAGTGTTTCACGACAACCTTCCTAGAGGAAGTGCAAAGAAAGCTTGCCCATTTGACTGATGCACAGAGAACGATATTCGGTCCTCGTGCCGTCATGCTTGTCACAGGGCTGCTATGAATGACGTAATACTGATTACAGGGCACATTTGAAAGCGCGGTCTTGAGCTGTTTGTATCGTGAAATGTATTGTGCAGAGCGGGTAGAAGCCAGCGTATGCGTTACATATTCTGCGTTTTATCCCTCATATCAGGATTTTTATATAGTTTAAAGTGTGTTTGTAAAATAAAAGAGTTCTGTATAACATTCTATGTACTTAACAATGCCCCCCGTTGGCTCTAAATTAGGAAGTGCTAATAAAACGTTACACAAACTAGGGAATTATTTATAACGTTTATAAATGTATGAAAAACGAAACAGGCACCGCTCATAACGTAAGGAGTATATACAGATTAAAATAAATCGACCATAGTACCACGCTAGTTATCGGAACATTTTAATAAAATCACATAGTATTAGTTATTAGTATTTTATTACAATGTCAAATATCAATTATTACACGATCACATATTTCTTATAACACCTTTGTAATTTCATTCAGTGATTTTATATGTAAAAGAATTCGTGCTTCTGTATTTTCAACAATGTTATGTTATTAGCTACTCTGCAACAAGGTTTAGGTTCCATTACATGCGCTGTGATAAATCTCACTCGAAACATCAAGCCAGCAGACGACTGAGAACTGTCGACAGTTTGCCAATCAAATCGAAGCGAGGTCGAGTGTACCCGAACATTTCCAGAAGTTCGTGCAGCTTTCCGTGGCAAGCTCTTCTTGCGTTTACTCTACCTAGGATAAAAATGTTTTCTTCTATTGTCAATATACATAGTACCTTCTTAATGGGAGGCTGTGCATCATGCGGGCCACAGGTCACAGAGTCCCACAAAGTGTCCATTTAATGTCAGCTCGAAAAAGCACCCAAATGAGTTACAATAAATTTAAAAAAAACCTTAAGGATATAAAAAATTCGCGACATACACATTGTTTGTTACTAGATAAGAGGTCCGTAATTCGTGCAAGAGAGCAGCACAATGTTATTCCTTGCCTAAAATCAATTCGAAAATACTGTAATCAATATTTTGGTTCCGGTTACCCAGTGACATCCCAACAAATCTCCATCATCATCTCATCTCATCACGGTGTAGCACAGATCAATGTCCTATGGTGCACCCTGGGCAATAATTCTGCTGGTAAATTGGTCTATACAACTGCCTTCACATGGGTGTATGATGATCAGTCAAATACCTGCCATTAGTTAAAAAAAAAAAAAAGCCAGAGACTTACTTTTCTTAAAAAGAGACTTTAACTTTGAGTGACATGACATCACTGTCTAATGAAACAGTTAACAAACTTGAGACTAATAACACTAGTGCAGAAGATAGGTAAGCTTGGCCAAGTGGAAGTATGTGTGCTTGAAGAATTGAAAGCGTAAGTTCGAAACTACGATATCCTCTTTTATACTATTCACTGTGTCCATGTAATATTTCCTATTAAAATTCAAAGTAAATATTGTACTGTATTTTGTCATCTACAGTTCCTGTATGTATTTGTTATTTAATAAAAAGTTATAAATTTTCTTATGTTCTGAATAAGATTGTAGTTTAATTGAATTGTTATGTGAAATTGAAAGGAAAAAGAAAATTGATGCACCATAAGGGCCTGAATATAATACAAGGTTTTTTACCTTAAAATAAACCGGTACTTATAAAAATTATACTCGTCTTAAAATGCAGCCTAACATTTAAAATACTGTTAAGATACCCTTAAAAAAATTCAGGGTTGTCTTGTATGTGAGATCATCTTATATTCAGGTCAATAGAGTAACTGGGATTAAATATGTACAGTAATTGTAGCCTACAAAATATAGTACAATAAATCTATTTGAAATTTCAATAAAATACACTATAAGAATGCAGTAAATAGTATTAAAAAAGAGCATCCTGGCTTCAAACTCTCGAATTTCTACTTTCAATTTTTCAAGTGCACACAATTCTTCTAAATTAAGATTATTTACTTCTGCATTAGAAATTTCAAGCCACATTCCCTAGTGGTTAGATTGAGACACATTAACACATTGATTAAAAAGGAAATGTTAATATTCAGGAAAATTACATTAGATCAAAATGTTGACAAGAGTATTTTCGGCTTTTTTGAACAAGGAACAATGCCATGCTATTAGCTTCAGCAAATTACAAACGAAGTTGTAAAATTACCATAAAGAGCGTTTAAATATGTAAATTTTATGCAGCAGCATGTGATCTATATTTACATTATTCAACCGATGTTGTTCTTCCAATTTTCAACTACTTTATTTTTATACTATCACCAAAAAAATACTTAAACACTTTTTTGTGAACTTGTTTGATTATTAACATTAGAGGAGAAAAATTCGCTCCGGCGCCAGGGATCGAACCCGGTGCTGTGGATTGAATTCGGCGTAGCTCAGTGGTCAGAGTGCTTGGTATGTAGAACCAAGGACCCGGGTTCGATCCCCGGTGCCGGAGCGAATTTTTCTCCTCTAATATTAATTGTCAATATTACAGATATTATTCTGTAGGACAAATTAATAAATCCATAATATTGTTTTATTATGCTTACAATATGAACAAACAAATTTCATGATTTTTTCCTTACTGATTGTTTTCACTTCTGAGAGTTCTTTGTAAGTTGTTGTTACTGAAAACATAGTTCATTTTCAATGTATTTCACAAATTAGACAACCTCTTCCATAATTGTTCAAATGTGCAGTGATTTTTTGGATGACATACTCAGTCAATTATGAGTGTTCACCCCTCTTGCTCTAATTACAGCCTCCATTCTGCTTGATCAAATTCATTAAAGCATTTCATGCTGTCCACTATGAGATATCCTGTCATTGTTGCAGTAGTACGACTCTAAGATAAGCCAGTTTTCAAGGACACAATTTCGATGACGGATTCTCTTTCCAACATGTACTGTATGTGCTCAGTGACATTGAAATAGGGATTATGTGCAAGACAATTCATACAGCGAATACCAACTTCATCCAAAAACAAATACACACAACTTGCTCACTCAGGATCTACAGTAGATGCTCAGAAAAGGAGCCATTTTTAATGATGGCAAGCTCTTATTTGCCTCTGAATTTGACTCATCCCACACCATAACTAAACCTGCATTGTGGGCTATCTTGTCCAACATTGTGCATGGTGAAAATCATTTGCATGTCCTCCTTCAAACTCTCGCCCTCGTATCTGGCAATCTTAAGCAGAATCTTGATTCAAGAGTGAATAATAGATCATTCCAGTGCACCAATGTCCGTCCTGCTGTTGATCTGTAAATCCAAGTCATGCAACGTGATGTCTTGTCAATTGCGAACCTGTATTAGGTCTTCAGGCCTTCAAACGCCATTCATATAATCTTCGTCTTATTGTTCATTCACTTACACTGACTTCTGACACTTGGAGACAATTTTGCAATTCAACTACTGAGTTGTATTTCGATCCTCCAAAGCCTGCAGTTGAATAACCTATCATCTGTCACTGTAGTGCTCTACTACCATCTCAACATGCCTTCTGCAATTGACCTGAAGTTCCCAATACTGTTTTAGAGTCCACTGGATGGAATCTAATGATGCACCAAGTGTATGAGCGACATATCTGAAGCTCCTTCCATCCTCAATTAATGCAACTGTTTTTGCAGCATCTTCAGGACGTAGAATTATTTCAAGGAAGCGATCACTTTAAATTGGCTGAATCTGTGACAAAATGACAAGACAGTATTAACAATAACCTACGACTTCCTTACATTCTGTGTGATGCAATTCATACAACAATTAAGGTTCTCCATCACAAATGTTTATTGTTACTGCTTTATGTGCAGTATCCATAAAAACCATGGGAAAACAAATGAAACCATTACAACAATTAAATGGATATATCTGTTTATAAAAGGACTTCCCCCCTCCATTTAAATATTGCTGGTAAACACAAAAATAATATGAAACCCACAATTCACTTATCATTATGATACGAACTGATACTTTTTTTCTTTTAGTATGGTATTTCACCTTATGCCAATGAGTGTACTTGATTTTCTTATAGTTCTGACATATGCATATTTTTCCAGAAGATTTCACAACTGTAAAGGTCCCATTATATTGAACATAACTTACTTACAAATGGCTTTTAAGGAACCTGCCCGCAGGTTCATTGCCACATTCACATAAGCCTGCTATCAGTCTCTATCCTGAGCAAGATTAATTCCTATCATCATATCCCATCTCCCTCAAATCCATTTTAATATTATCCACTCGTCTACGTCTCAGCCACCCCAAAGAACTTTTTCCCTCTGGCCTCTATATACATTTCTGGATTCGCCCATATGTGCTACATACCCTGCCCATTTCAAACGTCTGGATTTAATGTTCCTAATTATGTCAGGCGAAGAATACAATGAGTGCAGTTCTGCATTGTGTAACTTTCTCCATTCTCCTGTAACTTCATCCCTCTTAGCCCCAAATATTTTCCTAAGCACCGTATTCTCAAACACCCTTAACCTCTGTTCCTCTTTCAAAGTGAGAGTCCAAGTTTCACAACCATACAGAACAACCGGTAATATAATTGTTTTATAAATTCTAACTTTCAGCTTTTTTAAGAGCAGACTGAATGATAAAAGCTTCTCAATCGATTAATAACAGGCATTTCCCATACTTATTCTGCATTTAACTTCCTCCCGATATTTGAATTTTTCCACCTCTTCAAAGGATAAATCTCCAATTTTTATATTTCCATTTCGTACAATATTCTTGTCACGAGACAATCATATACTTTGAGTCCACACCTCTGGAGTAATGATTAACGTGTCTGGTCGCAAAACCAGATGGCCCGGGTTTGATTCCTGGTCGGGGTAAGTTACTTGGTTGAGGTTTTTTTCGGGGGTTTTCCCTCAATTCAATATGAGCAAATGCTGGGTAACTTTCGGTGCTGGACCCCAGACTCATTTCACCACCATTTTCACCTTAATCTCACTCAGACACTAAATAACCTAAGATGTTGATAAAGCGTCGTAAAATAATCTAATAAAAAAATATACTTTGACTTTTCAGGATTTACTTCCAAACCTATCTCTTTACTTGCTTCAAGTAAAATTTCCGTGTTTTCACTAATCATTTGATATTGAAAGCAGTAGCAGTAGCAGTAGTAGTAGTAGTAGTAGTAGTAGTAGTAGTAGTAGTAGTAGTAGTAGTAGTAGTAGTAGTAGTAGTAGTAGTAGTAGTAGTAGTATACTCATCATCGTCGTCAGTTATTCCTGACAGAATTTCTTTGGTCTTTCTACTCTTGTAGTTCCAATGAGTTGATAATGAAGCAGCTTTAAAGACATAGAGCTGTAAGTGCGTATACCATTCTGAAATATTAATTATTATCAATGGTTTTCCATTATGCTATTAGTTTCTAATTCCATTCGAATATTTTCAATTATAAAATAATAATAATAATTTTTGTTCTACCAGTATCTTTGGTGGGTTCCTTATATCAAGCAAAAGCAGAAGCAACAGCAGCAGCAGCAAAAATTAATAACAGTCAATATTGCTATTTTTATAATTCAAAGCATGGCTAAATACAGTGGTCAATTTAAAAGATGATCTGCAATAGACAGCTGCAGCATATGTTGAAAACAGGCTTTCCACTCATACCGATTTTGACTTCATTGTCTGGAGCCCACCAGAACGTCATTCAGGACACTAAATGCCCCTATTTCTGGGACTTTTATAATTTAATTCACTAAAATAATTTCCCCCATTTTATTACATGTAATTTATTTTAATACATGAATACTGTTCTTTATAGGGCATATATAGACCTACTCATAAGAAGTAAAGCTGACTCCAATGTTATAAAATCACCAGAAAGTGATTTTGTAAGTTTAGGCCTAATGAAAATGCTATCTTCTATCTTCAGAAGAACTTCGATTTTTCTGAAAACAACTCCCTACACAAACTTGAACCATTATCATTAAAAGGAAACTATCGAATTTCTTTAAAAACGTTCAAGCAGCAGCTACTGAACTGCGAATTAGTGTCAATATGAAAGCCCTGTTTGTGTAAACTATAGTGTCTTAAAAACGTACTGTCAAACGTTTTAGAAGGCAAAGGGGGCAACAATGTGGGCTTGAAATGGATGGAGAATTTTAAGCAGTGCCACCTGCCTGCTTTGGTAGAGGTGGTGTCATGTGTCTTGCCTTACCACCCTCCAATGCCTATGTAGAGAGGGTTTTCTTTCATAAGACTTTAAAGTGAACAAATGTTAGGAACAAGTGTTCTGTTGATTCGATCAAAGCAGAACTTCTCATCAATACAAACATTAATATGACTTGGTCTCTGGATAAACTTCGGGGCTTATACCGCATTGTCTTGGTGTTCGTGACTGACGTTTCGACTGCTGTGTTGTGTCATCTTTCAGAGCTGAGCAAGTTGGATAAAGAAATAGTGTGCGAGCTTGTGTATATATATATATATATATATATATATATATATATATATATATATACAAGCTCGCACAGCTCTGAAGATGACCACAACTCAATGGTCAAAACATCAGCCACCAACACCAAGACAACGCGGTATAAGCCCCGAAGTTTATCCAGAGACCTGTACACCAGCTCCGGAAGCCTACGCGAACACTAATATGACTTGTTCAGACTTCATACACAAGTTAAAAACTGAGAAAAAACTGTTGGAATCTGCTAGAAGCAAAAAAATAAATAAATAAATAAAAAAATAAGTGGAACCACTGTTAAATGAAAGTACAGATGTTGCATTATATCTCTGCCAGCAACTGGCTGTTGAGTTTCAAGTAGCTTATTTTGGTCGTAGATGTCAGAGTACTAAAAGCAAAACAAAAAATACCTGGTTCCTTCATTCCAATGCTCTGGTCACTGATTGCCTGAGTGTAAGGTGAGAGTTTAGACATACTTTTTCTCGCAGATTAGTACAACCTTTTGCTATCTCTCATCCCCTCACCACAAACTGTGACACTGCACAGAGGCAGAGATTAATGTGTCTCATAAAGTTCTTTGCATTACCTATTAAGACAAGAAGTAATTTGATGTTTTGTGTAAAGCAGTACGCAGCTATTAAGTTAAAAAAACTTGGGAGGGAGAATCCATAAATTTTGTTTCTATTTCTGAAAAGTAAAAAGTGGTAACCCGTGTTGGAAATGATGGCCATCTGTTTCAATGCACTTTTCCACTAATTGATTGGTTACTATTTATAACATACACATATAAAGTAGAAATATGCAGGGTGATTCAGACCACATGTAATAGTAATTTATTTCAGAAACTAATGCATTAAAATTTTCGAGATAAAAATATTTATTACTAAAGCACATGTGAACTTTCACTTGAGCTTGATTTCATCAATCAGCCTTAACAGGCAGTAGAGTCAGTGGCGTATTACTTTAAAATTTCAAATGAGAGTCGTGGTCAAATATGGTATCATTTGATAGAGCTCTTCAAAACAAACAACTTTCATAAGAAACGTTTTTATTAATTACTACTCTTTCAATGAGAAAACGTACGAAAAGACAATGGGTGATTCAGATCACCTGTAAGTCATTTATTTCGGAAACTAGTGCATTAAAATTTCCGTTGTTAACAATTTTATTAATGACCACACCCCCTTCACAATATTCTGCATATGCCACTGCTTACGGCATTCTGGTAGGCGTTGATCATGAAATGATGCTGAGCGAACTTAAGCAGGTTTACAGTTGACAGCACACATAGAGGTAAGTGGTTTTAAATTGTGTCCATTTTGTGCGTGCAACCACCCTCATGGCAGCTTGACACTCTCGTAGTGAGTTTGCTTTTGCAGGAATCTGAAATGATGAGCCTCTCTCCATACGAACTACAAAATATCTTTAAAAATCGCCAAATCAGTCAAGCCATTTTTGGAGTTTGTGGTTGTCCCCACTACTACTCTGATAGTCGCGTGGTGGAGCCTCGGCATGCTGCAGTGCTTGTCGGCGCACTGGCACAGCTAAATAGCGCACCTGGGGCTCAAAGACTGGACAGGCCTGATTTAAACCCTATGTAATGAAGAAAGATTTTTATTTAATATTTTTTTATATTCTGAAGAAGGGGTGAAGAATCATGGCGTAAAAAATACTTCGAAATTTTCATGGGAACACGTGTCTTCAGTATTCCTGATATCTAGAATGAGACTTTAGCATGCGATGTGCAATCATTAATCCTAAATTACTGGGCAGGTTCTGTTCACAGTACGTACCAGTATTCAAGAGTCAGGGACTAATATTATAGAAGATAAACAATCTATTTTACTACAAAATTATAGTTTTTTTAAAGATAATACAGAATGACAATTTACTCCAAACTGACTATAACATAATTTATAGTTAGATTTCTTTGATAAGGCAAAGTGACAAATGAAATAGAATATTTAATGGGTTTACATTTTTTTTCTTCAGTAAAGTAAAATATTACTTAGAATGTAGATCACGAATGTAATTTCAAGTTAATTATGGCACTTCTTATACACCAATGACTATTCCTGTAATGAGATACTTCCTTCAGGGTGAACTGAATTATAAACTGGATAAACAATAAACAAAGGAGACATTGACAGCTGATAACGCTACGGACATTTTGTCGATCTGTATACAGAATTTCCTTCTACATCACTGAGCAAATGTTACATTTGCACAAAATGTTATTCTACTCAAAATTGGCTTGGACAATTTTCTTTTCAAGCTGTTTTCGTACATAAGATATGTTAAATGACGCAATATAAATAAAAAATTCTGAACATCTGACCTGTTATGGCACTAAAATCGTCCTCCAGTGGCTTAAGGAGGGAAAGCTGGTGATCAACAAGATCTCCCAACTAGGTCTAGTAGACCCGTCGACCAAAAGCAGATGTGGTCCTCCAGACATACTGGGGGTTGTGTGTGAATGAAGTAGCCACCAAAACGTTAAAATATGGTGTTCACTTAAATCGGCTACAACATGCTATTTAACCTCTCCAACAACATTCTGAACATATTTCGTCACAGAAATAAGTTACCATCTACAAAATGAGGAGTCCAATAAAACATTCCTCACACACAATTAATATATTTACAACTATCTACATGAATTATTTTTCAGAAAATTAGTATTATACGACAGAGCAAAAAGCAGCATATGTCCAATGTTAGCAATCTAGAAGATAAGGCAAAAAGTGGTGCATTTTTCAAAATCATACTGAAATAGTGGCAATCAACTTTGCACCAATGTTGTGTGTTAATCATTATAGCATTAACAAATTAAATGATATAATGTTCAGTGTTGTGTTTCTGAAGTACGCTTTCTGTCAGTTTGGTGCACACTAATTCACTGTTTCTGTAATTGATGTCTAACATGAAAAAAATACATTTCTTCCCAGATACATCAGATGTCCCATAATTTTTCATAAAATTTCCTTCAATACTAGTAGGTTTATACTTAGTAGCATTTATGATGATAAAATATATGCAATTTATATCACACTGTTACTTATGCTTTTAACACAATCACCAAAACAGCATTTTCATTAAATGAAGTACAAAAAAATCGTAGTAAATTTGTCAGAATGCATGTGAACGACATTTTTGACAGTCACGAAATATCTTGTTCAAAGATACAGACCCAGAAACAAAATTTGAGCCACCTGAATTTTCCAAGTTCCAGTTACAGAGCACTGCTTACTGAGCTGAGCATGCGCAGTATGTTATAACTGGAACTTGGAAAATTCAGGTGGACAAATTTTGTTTCTGGGTCTGTACAATCAAATATTCATATCTTGTTAGAATAAGAAAATGTTATTCTCCACTTCATCTTTTCAGAAGCAGCGCATAACTTTAGACAATTAATAACAAACAAAAAATGAAACATGAAATACATACATATAGAGCACATCTTGTACTAACTCTCGAATTACCTTAAAATCCACTGCAAGTACAATAGCAACCAGAGGCTTCATGCTGCACAATCGGCCTTGCTTTGTCTACGAAAGAGGGTTAGGAGTTTAGTACATTAAAAAACATTCAGAAGAAGTTATTTCGTTATCAAAGCAATAGATTCATACTGAAACTAAAGAAACTTTTTACAAGATTTAATTTAAAATGTACATTCCATTAAAATATACAAACAAATATAAAATAAGCTACATTATGCAGTCAGTCACTTGACATTTGCCAGAACCTAGCTTTGGTTTACATCAGTCACCATCACCACAGTGTGACGTGCCGCCTGCTACATTGATGCTTCGCTGCAGCGGGCACTGTGCTGATAAGCTGGACATGGGTGGTTTGCAGTGGCAGCTCCTTTTTTGTGATAATTGTTTCTCAAATTTATCACTTTAAACTAAAAGTAATGTAAACGCCTAAAACAAGTATTTACATGTACGAAATCAATAGACTGTTACTTTAGGAACGAAATGAAAGTCGAATAAAACTAAATACTGCATTTTAGATTTCCACTTTTTCTTTTATACTGTTACATCATAAAATACAAAAAACATATATTAGTTTATGTATTTTACATATGTGTGCTTCATTGCAAAATATGTGATAGAAAAAGTTACAAAACATGGCAAATGAAAGTCTATCCCAACTTCACGATATCAGTGTTACGGAATTGATGTTTGGAGCAAGAGGAATGATACCTAACTTCTCTTCCCAATTCTGTAAGACCATAGGACTGCACAAATCGTTTCTGAATGAACTGGCCCTCCTCATAATTAAAGAGTCAGTCAAACTTTTACGGAACCATCTATATGGACTCTAATTCAGTGTACTGAAAAAACTAGCGCAACATTATCTTTTTTCTTTCTCTTATTAGCTTTCATCGCTTCTTTACATGTAACTTTTTTTTTTATTCTGTATACTGCCATTGTTTGTTTGTTTGTGTACTTGTTTATTTTTTTCTTACTCTGTTATCTTTCATCATCTATTTGTTCTTGTATTGTTTTGTATGCTTTGTCTAATGGCAGCCTCTAATTTGAGGAAGCTCTAGTAAATAAATAAACATATTATTGAACTCTGTTACGGTGAACTGCACTCCATCTTTCATTAAATGATATTTATATAATACTTAAAACAAAACAAACACAAATGCATTAATGGACCATTTAGTGAAAATATTTACTGATCATTTGTAATGCTAGTTTTGCGGGATTGTTGGGCCCTTTCTTGCATATTAATTGCTCAATATTAGGCATTATGATCAGGGTAGTGCATGAACTGAGGAAACCTTGTATACTGTAGTCAGATGAATTACTTCTGTGTTAAGATTTCCTTATTTTCATTAACAAAAACAACTGTTCGCATATGTAGGTGGATCCAAACATGTACAGTATGCAGGTACCACGTAACTTTAACTCTGTAATTTTTAGCTGACGCTCAGCAGGAGCACAGTCTTCATTCACAATGAATCGGTATATGATAGAGATAGGGTAAAATAATATAACAGTAATTTCGGAACAGTTCCGAGAAAAAAACAGTTCCAAAAAAGGAAGAGCAGGTCGACATGTCCTGGGAGCCTGCCCTTATGGCGAAACATTGCGTATACATAGGCACCATGCAATTAGAACTAAATTGGCCGATGCCCTCAGAAAACTAAAATACACCGTCTATGAAGAAGTCCACGGAACCACCGACAATGGCAGTAACAGACGAATTGACATAATCGCCATTAGCGAATCCCTGTCTCAGGGTATGATAATCGACCCCACCATCAGGTTTGAAACGTACAAAGGACAGCCCGAAGACGTACATGAGGAGAAACGAGCAATCTATGTTCCAACCATCCCGTATTATAAAGATAAATACCAACTTCACAATATCAGTGTTACGGGATTGATGTTTGGAGCAAGAGGAACGATACCCAACTTCTCTTCTAAATTCTGTAAGACCCTGGGACTGCACAAATCTTTTCTGAATGAACTGGCCCTCCTCATAATTAAAGAGTCAGTCAAACTTTTACGGAACCGCCTATATGGACTCTAATTCAGTGTATGGAAAAAATTGACGCACCATTATCATTTTTCTTTTTCCTTCTTAGCTTTCATTGATTCTTTACTTGAAATTTTTTTTCTTCTGTAAACTGCCATTGTTTGTTTGCCTTTTTTCTTACTCTTTTAGCTCTCATCATCTATTTGTTCTGTATTGTTTTGTATCCTTTGTCTAATGGCAGCCTCTAAATTGAGGAAGCTCCAATAAATAAATAAAATAAAAAATAACAGTAGGAGTTTCTGACGGACTGTTCCTCATGCAAACTGAGCACTATTTAACATACCTTCCAACCACTTTATCTGGAATGCTCCAAATACTTTCTCAGAGACCATAATTTTACTGTTCCAGCCAAAGTGTTTTCCTTGGATGTACAGTAGTTGCTTCACAGGTGAGTATGATGGGGAGAGCACGGAAATCTTTAATTCCAATGAACTGGCAGGGTGCGTTTCAATATTAAACAATCACTCCGATTGGCCAGTCAGCTTCCTTTACATGGTCTGCTATTAATATACGTAGCAACAAGAATAAATAAAATTTTAAACTGTATTTATTTTAGTAGGTTATTTTACGACGCTTTATCAACATCTTAGGTTATTTAGCATCTGAATGAGATGAAGGTGATGCCGGTGAAATAAGTCCGGGGTCTAGCACCGAAAGTTACCCAGCATTTGCTCATATTGAGTTGAGGGAAAATCCCTTTAAACTGTAAGATTCTGTCTGTTATTATTCCAAAGTCATTGTTTTACTATATCTAATGAAGAAAAAATTATAAAAATGTATATGGCAATAACATAAGAGTACAAATGTAGCTCAACTAGCCTCAATGTTTATTATAAATAAAATTAAAAGACTAATATCACAGAATATTAACATTCTTTATTTAACAGAAGGAATGATAAAAAATTAGAAAGTTTTCTAGCTTCTATAATTTACTGCACACAAATCTGACTGTAACAGTGTCGTGGTTCGAATTGTATTACGATCTGGGATTTTGGAAACTGAACTACTTCCAAAACAACATAACATTTTGGTAATTATTACATTCTGTCAGAAACTTGCTGTTATTTCGGAACTGTTCTTTGGAAATAGTACTGTCTTTGAACCTGGATACTCGAAACAACTCTGGAAAAAGAGCTACTTTTCCCACCACTAGGCTATGAAATTCTTAAAACCTAATTCCATATGTTCTATATCATGAAATCATGAATGAAATTCCTCCTTCAGGAGGAGATGACGCAACAGTTGTATGGTGGTCTGAGAACTTGTTGAATCCCATACAATGGCTTGTGTGTTAGGCATCACAGGAACCATTGGGACTACACGACCAGGGCCCTCAAATCCCTGTTGTGTTTGCCTCCTCTGAATCTGGTAATTCAAAACGAAGCCATATTAGCTGCCTCTGGACTCCAAGGCCTAGACCAATGGGTAGGGCAGGATGGAGAACTAGGCCATAAACATATTTGGAAAATGGCAACAAGTATCAATCCCGTTGAAGGCATGAGACAGGATAGTATTACCCCTGCTCAATATGTAAATCCTCCTGTTTGTATTATTCCTGATATAGAAGAATTAAAAGGAGATTATCTTAATCAATTCCCATCTATTTGTATGGTATGGTTATGATTACCCTATTCTGAAATCCCGAAATGAGGACCACCTTCTCCAACGGCACCAACCAACTTATTTTTCTGAATACTGAATGAAAGAAACTGTAATATATTATACATTATCCAATTGACAGTATATTTTATTTCTGATACATTTTAGTTCAATGAACTGAAAGCTTCTTACAATAATTTAAAAAATCCTGGACAAACATTTTAGTATGGAATGAATGTGACCTAAAACATATGAAGACACATATGACTCAAACATTAGAAAGATAATTTTTACAATATTGCATTATTTTAGAGCCAAGTATATTTCTCACTGGATTGAATTTTTTTAAACAATTCCTTGTATTGGCACAAATAGTCAAAAAATGTTCTGCACATCAAATGCCTGAAGTTAAATTTTACTTTCACAAAATCAACAGTCAGTCTATTCCTCTCCTTTGTCCATTGTGCCTGTATTACAGAGAATAATCAAATAATCTTTCAACAGAAGAAGCATTATGAGCTGACACTGAAAAAAGAACTGCACTATCTTAACAATCTCATTGAACTGTTCTTCACTCCTACATGAGTCAATGTACTGGCACCATTTCTTCTGGTTCAATATAGATTTCCCACCGTATGTGACTATGAATTTCTTCAAATTTCAAGAACACCTTTACCCAACAACTTCATAGATCATCCCACATTTTCCCAAGGTACATCTTCTAGTCAGTTAAAACAAGAAAATTCATTTAAAGGTTGCATCCACATATTCTCGACATCCTTCATAGAGGATTTCAACATTGCACTTAAAAAATTCCATTTGGTTCAACCTCTCTTTTATTCTCAAAGACTTGAGATTACCAGCTTTTCTTTCTTGAAGATCATTAATATCTGACTGATACACAAATGAAATATACTAAGGACTGAACATAACATAAATGTATCTCACTAAAATGGTCCACAAAAAATTGTTAGGACTGCTGGAGGTTTGTTCTGAGATAGGAAGGACTCAAGAGCAGGAAACATTTCTGTTAAGTCTCTGAACAACTGAAAATACGAACAACCATCCTGTCGATGTGACAGAGAAGTTGCTAATACTCTATTCCACCAAATTCACAAAATTCTTTAGGAACTCAATATGGACAGCATAAATTGAAAAGCAATTCACTATTCTTTGTAAGTCAATACGAAGTACGTCAGTTCCATGCTGGATGCAGTTTTTCGGTATATCACCAGGCCATACCACACCAATTAATGACCTGTTAATCAACATCTTCAGGTACTGTAGCAAAAACATCATTGCCAACACCTCTTGTAAGACCACCAAACATTGTGGTACAGTTATCACCCCCAAAAGCCACGCACTTGTTCTGTATTTCCAAATTGTTAAGAGTCTCATTGATGTAAGTTGCAATTCTGTGGCTGGGAGGAAAAAGGTGTTCAGTCAATTTTTTGTGAAAATTAGATTTTTATATATTCTGAAAACGGAAACAATTCTCTACAATCTGATAAAATGGCTAAAGTCAAATAAGACTCCTGACTGGATTTATAGAGTGTTACCAAATGTCCTAAGTACTTTTTGAATCGAGCACACACAGATTAATGACTTAAGTATATTTAATACTTTATTCCTTACAAACCATCACATGTTTACTTTCCATGCTTCCCTATTACAAAGGTCTAACTTGTATTTTAGCCATTTTATCACATACTGATGCCCTTTCCTTTTAAAACTTTAAGCACCAGGGTAAACAGTCCTATAATTGTTTAAGACCCATTTTGCATTCCTAATAATTTACATTTCTCATTTATTTTGACATGAAAAAGGTCTTATGTTTAATAGTCCCTTCTGCTCAGTTTGGCTTCTAGTCTTCAAAGGGCTTAAGTGTGGCTATTTTTGGAAATAATCAAGAAAATTATTAAATGTGCAACATTATCTATTTTAGAAGAAATATAAACAAATAATATTGAGGAAACACCTCTTAATTAAAAAAACTCTATAATTGACACAAATTTCAATCTTTCTACTGCTTTCCTGAAAAGTATAAAATTTTTACTTAAGACCTTTTTCCTCCTGGCCACAGAATTGTTTCTGCCGTTTGATTCGACCTACTTTCAAATACTGACTACTTTAATTTCAAATTCAATTCTTGTGATAAAAATAGTGAACAATAGTGGGTTAAATTGTTCTCCCCCCCCCCCCCGATGCTTTATTAACTGTGATGATTATCTAGCATCTGAGTGAAATGAAGGTGATAATGCCAGCGAAATGAGTCCCAAGTTCAACACTGAAAGTTACCCAGAATTCGTTCTAAATGAATTGAAGGGAAAACCCTGGAAATAACCTCGACCAGTATTTGAACCCATTCCCATTTCTTTCACGGTCCGACATGCTAACCGTTACTTCACAGCGGCGGACTCATAATGGGGAAGATCTTCAAATTGTCATGGTTGATTGCATCTGTCAATCTACACGAACAAAGGGAATGTCTTTAAGATCTTTAACTACACATTCTACTGCATGAGGAGCAAAAACTGAGTTTACTATAGCTTCAGTTTTGATTCGCCCATAAAATATTTTTGTAGATATTTTGAAGTCAGGGAAAATTCGTCTTAGGAGTACAATCCATAGTATGCCACGATATGGAAATTTCTTGGCTTAAAAATCGATAATGTGTTAAATTGGAAAAATCATATTAAATAAATTACCCACAAACTAAATTCAGCTTGTTTTGCTATTAGATCTATGCAAAAGATAGTAAATATCAATACTATAAAAACAATATACTTTGCATACTTCCACTCGGTAATGAGTTTTGGAATAATATTCTGGGGAAATTCCACAGATAGTAACAATATATTTCTGAATTTAACATCAACGGACGTGTATACGTCACCAAACATCGTAAGATGAAGAATATATTTCTATTACAAAAAAGAGTAATTAGAATAATAGTAGGTGCCAAATCTAGGGAATCGTGTAGGACTATTTAAAAAAAACTACAAATAATGCCCATGGCTTGTCAATATATTCTTTCATTAATAATCTTCCTCATATGTAATCGTGAAAACTTTGTAACTAATTCAACAGTTCATAGCATAAATACACGTCAAAAAAATGACTTTCATACTCCATCGGCAAGTCTATCATGCTATCAAAAAGGAGTGCGTTATATGGCAGTAAAAATTTTTAATAGCCTCCCTATTGATATAAAAAATGAAACTCAAAACATAAAATTATTTAGGGCCAAATTAAAGAAGTACCTAATTTCTCACGCCTTCTATTCTGTAGGGGAATTCATGACATTCAATAACGCTTCATGAAATTGATACTAAAACTTTGTGTTGTATTAGTAGACTATATTGTAAATCTCGTCTGTATATATTTCATTTAGACTGTGACTATAAATTAAGACTTTATAATAGTATTAAGTTTTTTGACTTGTTCCATATTCTAGCTGTAAGCATGTATGAATACCATGGAATGTTAATAAATATAATACAATACAATACAATAAGTGTGCTTTCAGCAGCACTTATATTATCTTCCAGTTCGCAATTGGGCTTCACAAATAAAAAATTTATTGTCACTTTAACCGATGAATTTGCACTCCTAACACACTTCATAATATATTTCTCTGTTTTAATGTTGAGTTCAAATCACTGGTGGCATGATTTGCAATTAAAGCATAGGTGTCTGGGCAGCAAGTCATACATTCTGCTTCCCATTATAATCTTCTGGGATGAAAACATGGATATTTTTCTCGGAGTTTATCTGTAAATGTCATGTCTCTTCGTCATGATGAGAAATCACCTTAAAAACACAAGATAAAACATGTTTTATTCATCTATATAAAAAACATAAACCTATTTAAAAAAAAGTCCGTAATTCATATTTTAATGATTATTAAAATGTTATTTCAACTTACCTAATAAGACGAGAAGAGAGCACGTAATTTAATAAGATGCAGCTGGACGAATAACAGCACTTGGAAACCAGTTCCGAACATGCTAGTAACACACACAAACAGCAAATGAAAAGCTCCGTCGCTAGTCTCATAAATTGATTTTAAGTAATATATCTTTGTACTCTCGCTAGTCTCATTGATATACTGTATGTGATACATCTATAATAAACGAGAACTGCGCACAAACTGTGCAAAGAGTGTGTGTGTATCTAATGCTCTGGATTTAACAATGAAATCATCATCCTTCTTGCTTCCCAATATTTTGATGGAAGGTCCACAAATGTCCTACGAGTTTCACAATTAGCCAGGTGCTCCATCTCTATGTCCTCTTCTCCGGTGCACAGTAAGCATTTAGGTGAATTCAATACTCCAATACGATGGAGGTGTTTACTGAGGCAATCATGACCAGTAATCAATCTAAACATGGCCACGGCAGATTTTCGAGGTAGATCGGGAATTAGTTTTGGATCTTTGAATGATTCTTTCCATTTTGAATTTTGATGTTTTGCCTGTTCGCTGTAACTTATTCTTTTTATGACTCGCTTTATTGATTTATATGGGAACTTGAAATTTTTTTTTAAGTTGATATAAGTTCCTTTCTTTGCTAACATGTCTGCTTACTCGTTACCGTTCAGTCTGCAGTGGGCCAGGATCCTTTGGAAGACCACTTTTTTATTTAGCATTTGAATTTGTTTTACCATGCAATGAATTTCTTTTACTTTTTCCATTTTAGGGGATGTAGTTGAGCTGATGGACTGGATTGCAGTTTTGGAGTCAGACAGGATGACTGTTTTTGCACTGGTTTAGCCACACAAATACATTTTGAAGTGATGTATAAATGGCTTCAACTTCGCCATCAAAATTTGTTGTGTACTTGCCAACATTTTTATAAAGAGAAAAATATTGGCAAGTAGCTTCTGCTCCAGCTCCTTCATTTTGATCCATGAGAGATCCATCAGTGTAAATGTACAACCAGTCCTTTTGTGGATATTTTCTATTAATTGTTTGTAGGGCAATGGCTTTTGCTATTTCTGGATTTATATCTTTTTTGTTGAAGACTTCATCAAGATCAAGGCAGCAATCTACTTTGAAGTTATTAAGTGGATTATATCGAGACATCAAGTTTTCCTTTTCACTTGGTATTTCTAGAATTTGCTCAAGCTTTTCTACCTCTTGCATGTATCCATTTTGGGTCCTCAATGTAAATTTAAAATCTTTGTATTTACTCCATTTATCCCAATTTGGAAGCCTTCTTAATTTTTCATAGGTTAAAAGGGCTTGTGTTACTGTGCAAAGAGTAGATGTAAATATAATCTTAGTTGTCCTTGCTATAAGGAGCGATAGATCTGCAGCATTTCTTGCACTTTAATATATGGTACTTTTCACATTTTTCTGAGCACAAAACACATATGCACATATCATCCAGATCGTTGAATGTCTTATTGGAGCACAGCTTGTGGTGGAAACCATAGATTGCCAATCTTGTAGTCACATGTCGCATTTCGTAGTTCGTCTGAGTCCAGCTTCTGTCTTGCATCGCACAGGTTGCATAGAATTCCGGTGGTATGTCCCTTTTCTTTTCACGTAGGTTCTGTAAGCTTCACTACATGGCAGCAGTAGTGTAGTTCGCAGATCTTCTATGAGGAAGGTCTCCCTGGTGAGCTCGTACACCAGTCTCGATCTTGTACTTTGCGATACTCCTACCGCCCTCTTGAGGTATCTGGCTTTTACTCTTTCTATCTCTTCCAGCTGCTTATATGTGAGATGTTCCCATACCAGATCGATTTCATACGTAAGAACAGGTACTATCTTCAGCCTGAATAGGTCCATAGCGGTGTCCATTGATAGCAGTCTGATGTTCCTGATCTCGTTCATGGCCCTGATTGCAGCCACCGTTCTCGTTCTAATGTGGATTCTGAAACTCTTCCCTGTTGTGTGTATTGTAAGACCTAAGTATTTGAAGTTGTTTACTCTCTTTAGGAATTTATCGTTGCATTTTACTTGTTCTCCTTCGGTGAGCCTGCCTCCTTTCCTAAATACTACCATTTCCGTGATACATCTCAATACTGAATTCACATTCCCAGAAAGCCAATGCCTGCCTTCCAAATTTAACACTAGATGTCAGCAATAGAGAAAAATAGAAAACTTGAAAATGTGGACTAAAAACAGGAATTGTAAAATTGTATTTGAACCTAAAATGTAGACATATGATAATCCTAGATATAGTTCACAGAACTAACAGTAGTGCTGGAGCAGATCTCTATGATGTATGTATCTTTGGCATCATCAAAGACTCCTTAAGCATTTTGAATCACCACCTTTATTTCAATTCTTGATTTGTTACCTCTTGTTTTATATACGTGAACATTATTAAATAAACTACTTTCTAGGTTTATACATATTTACTAAATATTTTATTATGTTGATTCAAAATGCTGAGTTTCTATTTTATTCTTTCAATTATAATTTCGTATTATATTTCTTATTCAGAATATTCTGTTTTTCAAAATTCAAGACCTTGTGGTCTACAAAAATCGTTGGTCTGATGTTTTCAATAAAAATCTATCAAGGGCTAGAATATTTATCCCACTTGATCAATATACTACTGTTTTCCAAGCTGAAGTGTTTGCGATATTAGCTTGTGTTCAGGGAAACCTATTTAAATAGATCATGTAAAGACATGAATATCTACATCTGCTCTGATAGTCAGGCTGCATTGGGTGCACACCAGAGTGCTGCATTGGAGTTAAATCGCTCGCTTGAACTCGGTCGAATGTCGCACTCTAGAGTGAGGTAAGATCGATCGTGATACGCTCGTAATAAATAGAAGCACAGTACAAGGTCATCTCACCGACATGTCTTATCTTAAATTACATAAGTTAGGTCAGATGCAACAGTGTTCATGAGTAAGATAGTTATATATAATAAAAGTAATATAATACAGTTATATGAACACTTTTTTTTTCATATAACTGTATTATATTACTTTTATTATATATAACTAATGTCTTATCTTGTATGGAAGGCGACAGATAAGATGCACATATGTTTTGCTCATATGGTAAAAATAAGGCTTTATTTCCTGCATTTATGACAAACGTCTAATGGAACAGTCTAATGGAATGTACCAAAACAGTAACATGAAGTTATAAATAACATAGTGTGAAAAACTTGGATATACAGTTATTATTTCTAATTAATAATTATTCAATATTTGATTTACCACATATATAATATGACAGGTCCACACACAGTGTTCCGCCTATATACTGCGACAATGTAGAAACGTTTCACAAAATATTACTGATATAGCAGTAGATTAATAGCAATATTAGTACAGAGACGTCACAGGAAATATAATAAAACGAATAATCATGCTGCACAACTGTTACAGACGCAAAGATTGATACATTAATTATTAAAAAGGTAAAGGTAAAGGTATCCCCGTAACATGCCATGAAGGCACTTGGGGGGGCATGGAGGTAGAGCCCCATGCTTTCCATGACCTCGGCACTAGAATGAGGTGGTGTGGTCGGCACCACGCTCTGACCGCCTTTTACCCCCGGGAAAGACCCGGTACTCAATTTTATAGGAGGCTGAGTGAACCTCGGGGCCGTTCTGAAAGTTTGGCAACGAGAAAAAATCCTGTCACCACCTGGGATCGAACCCCGGACCTTCCAGTCCGTATTAGAGATTATTATTATTACTAGAAAACTTGATACGGTTCTTGCATTATTGTGAGTGTCTTCTCCGTTTATAATAATTACATTTACATCCAATAACATCTAACAGATGTGGCAAAAACAAAATCACTCCTGTGTGTGTGTGGGGGGGGGGGGGGGAGGGAACATTTACCTACAACATTTATATTACATTTTAAAGCAAGTTTTGTAGCTGTACTATTGAGAGGTTAGTTAAACACTGCAAAGTTTTGAAATGATAAACATCTATGATGTTACTACACAGTTCATCACTGTAACAAGAACGAATGTCTAACACTCGGCTTACACCGTTCGAGGATTTATCACTCGTGACAATTTTACCCATCATGCATGTACGCTACCTACAGATTATGCTATGAACTACTTGGCGCTCGAGCGAAAACATTTGATACAGACCTCTGGTGCACACAGAGTTGATTGAAGGCTGGTTGAAGAACGCAGAATTACCCTGGAAAGCTTATTCAGAAGAAATAAAGTATAACTTGAGTCCCAGGACACAGTGGAGTGCAAGACAATGAATAAGACGACCTACTGGCCAAGCATGGAACTACTATCCAATGCTATGGCATCTCAAAGTATAAACGGGCTCTAAAGAACAACCTAACGAAGGATTTATTAGGAGCATGGAGATCTAAACCAGCCATGAGACAGACCAAACTTCTCATTGGAGAACCAAAACTTAATGTAACTGAATAGCTCCATTTAAAAAAAAATCATTTATTCCCAATTCTACCACCTGCAACTTTCCACATTTCGAACTTTTGACAATTACCTCTGCCCACTGTTCTAGACAATATACATTTTGATAGTAACGCTGAACATTATTTTCAATTAATCCAAAATTCGTATCAGATAGTAACATGGTGTGACCAATCTGTAGAATATGTGCTGAACTGAATCAAAGTGGCCCTTTCTTAGATACAGCCAGAAAGAAACTACTGTCCAATTTTTGTTTTGGCAGCAGCAATTGCCACTAAAAACAATAATTTTTAACCTGAAGAGAGATTTCTTTGAAGTACTTCTTTTAACAGCTTCCAATCTCTTCTGAGCCCCTACTAGCTGTTGTTTCGTCCCGAAGAAAACATGTCCCAGTATCACCACAATCATGTATATTAAGATTGTATGTAAAATATTTACTACAATAAAATTCTGAACCTGCTAAAAGTTTAGGAGTATGTAACACTGCTGTGTAGATCCGGATCTTGCATGGCTTCCTCTTTATAGTCAGAAATGGCTTCCTGACCAGATTCTGCCCTTCTTTGACGCAACTTCCATTGCTTCTTAAGCATACTTACTTACTTACAAATGGCTTTTAAGGAACCCGAAGGTTCATTGCCGCCCTCACATAAGCCCGCCATCGGTCCCTATCCTGTGCAAGATTAATCCAGTCTCTATCATCATATCCCACCTCCCTCAAATCCATTTTAATATTATCCTCCCATCTACGTCTCGGCCTCCCTAAAGGTCTTTTTCCCTCCGGTCTCCCAACTAACACTCTATATGCATTTCTGGATTCGCCCATGCGTGCTACATGCCCTGCCCATCTCAAACGCCTGGATTTAATGTTCCTAATTATGTCAGGTGAAGAATACAATGCGTGCAGTTCTGTGTTGTGTAACTTTCTCCATTCTCCTGTAACTTCATCCCTCTTAGCTCCAAATATTTTCCTAAGCACCTTATTTTCAAACACCCTTAACCTATGTTCCTCTCTCAGAGTGAGAGTCTAAGTTTCACAACCATACAGAACAACCGGTAATATAACTGTTTTATAAATTCTAACTTTCAGATTTTTGGACAGCAGACTGGATGATAAGAGCTTCTCAACCGAATAATAACACGCATTTCCCATATTTATTCTGCGTTTAATTTCCTCCCGAGTGTCATTTATATTTGTTATTGTTGCTCCAAGATATTTGAATTTTTCCACCTTTTCGAAGGATAAATCTCCAATTTTTATATTTCCATTTCGTACAATATTCTGGTCACGAGACATAATCATATACTTTGTCTTTTCGGGATTTACTTCCAAATCGATCACTTTACTTGCTTCAAGTAAAATTTCCGTGTTTTCCCTAATCGTTTGTGTATTTTCTCCTAACATATTCACGTCATCCGCATAGACAAGCAGCTGATGTAACCCGTTCAATTCCAAACCCTGCCTGTTATCCTGAACTTTCCTAATGGCATATTCTAAAGCGAAGTTAAAAAGGAAAGGTGATAGTGCATCTCCCTGCTTTAGCCCGCAGTGAATTGGAAAAGCATCAGATAGAAACTGGCCCATACGGACTCTGCTGTATGTTTCACTGAGACACATTTTAATTAATCGAACTAGTTTCTTGGGAATACCAAATTCAATAAGAATAACATATAATATTTCCCTCTTAACCAAGTCATACGCCTTTTTGAAGTCTATGAATAACTGATGTACTGTACCCTTATACTCCCATTTTTTCTCCATTATCTGTCGAATACAAAAAATCTGATCAATAGTCGATCTATTACGCTGAAAACCGCACTGATGATCCCCAATAACTTCATCTACATACGGAGTTAATCTTCTCAAAAGGATATTGGACAAAATTTTGTATGACGTCAACAAAAGTGACATTCCTCGAAAGTTACCACAGTTGGTTTTGTCCCCCTTTTTAAAAATAGGTACAATTATGGACTCCTTCCATTGTTCTGGTACAATTTTCTTTTCCCAAATAGCAAGTACAAGTTTATAAATTTCGCTATATAATGCACTTCCATCCTCTTGTATTAATTCTGCTGGAATTTGATCGATACCTGGAGACTTGTACTTTTTCAGATTTTCTATCGCAATTTCGACTTCTGAAAGCGTGGGTTCGGGTATAAATGGCTCAGCAGTTTGTATTTCAATTTCGTCCCGATCATTTCTATTTGGCCTATGTATATTTAGTAGTTGCGCAAAATAGTTTTTCCATCTGTTTAGGATTGATGGAGAGTCTGCAAGCAAGTCGCCATTCTCATCCTTGATCACGTTTACTCTTGGCTGATATCCGTTCTTAAATTCCTTTATACCCTTATATAAATCTCGAATGTTTTTATTCTTACTATTTGTTTCTACCTCATTCAGTTTTTCCTTCAAGTAACCTCTCTTTTTATTCCTACGTGTACGACTTGCTTCCCGTCTTTCATTGAAATAATTATCTCTCTTCTCCTCAACTGGATCCTGTAAGAATTTCAATTTTGCCTGTTTCCTTCTTTCTACTACCATGCAACAATCTTCATCAAACCACGGTTTCTTTTTCTTAGTTTCATAATAACCTATGCTCTGCTCAGCTGCAATTTTGATACTATCTCTGATATTTTCCCACACGCTATTAACATCTAATTCTTTCTCAACTTCGTCAAAACTTTCTAAAGTGGCAAACCTATTCGAAATTTCGACCTGATAATTTTGCTTAGCTTCCTCGTCCTTTAATTTCAAAATATTGAATTTAGTAATATTAACTTGTTGCTCTACTAGCTTGGCTACTGATAATCTTTCTCTTAATTCTCCAATCACCAAATAATGGTCAGAATTACAGTCTGCACTTCTGCAAGTTCGAATATCTACTATACTAGTATGTCTCCGTTTATCTATCAAGATGTGATCTATTTGGTTGTGTGTCAATCCATCTGGAGAAATCCAAGTATATTTTGTGAAGTGCAAGACAATGAATAAGACGACCTACTGGCCAAGCATGGAACTACTATCCAATGCTATGGCATCTCAAAGTATAAACGGGCTCTAAAGAACAACCTAACGAAGGATTTATTAGGAGCATGGAGATCTAAACCAGCTATGAGACAGACCAAACTTCTCATTGGAGAACCAAAACTTAATGTAACGCGCCATGCCGTGGTGATACGGACCCACAATACATGGGCTTCTTAAGCATGCTCTTCAATTTTCATGCTTTGCATTTGTCCATTTTGGAGGATTTGAAATATTGTGTTCTTCCATATTTGTTACTAGAAACAGGTGCAATATTCCTTTTGTTGCAATAGTAGTCACAATAGTGTTCATATCAAGTTGTTACTGAGTATTTCAGTAACAGATATTCTTTATTAGGGTTGTCCTTATGCCTGTAGCAGCTCTTGTTCCGAGGAAGGAAGAAAATATGTTCATTCACTGCTGTCACGGACTCACAAAATTTATTGAAGTAATTCTTATGTTTTCCCTTTTCATCAGGAAATGGTGTGCTGATACCACTCTTTTCATTACAAGTTGTTCAACATTATCCCTATTAAGTCCATGAATAGTAAGAAACAATGTCTTTCAGACATCAATTACTTCGCTTCCACATTCCAGATTTAAGCAGTATTTTACAGTTTGACTAGGGCAGCGTTTCTCAAACTTTTTTGAAGTGGGGACCACTTTTTTAAGTCAGAACAGTTCTGCAGACCACCTTACTCTTGTTCCCTTCGAAAGCAAATTTATCATTTTTGTAGCATATTTTAATATCAATGTAGTTATATTTTAAAATAGAATTAATTAATTAAAATGAATTTAATTAATTATATATTATTATTAACTAATTAAGCTTATGTTAATCGAAGAAAATTCATTTTTGTTTCTTTAATAAGGCTATTAGAGTTAGGATAATCTTTAACTTATTAACCAAAAAAAATAAATAAATGTTGGTACTCATATTAATCAGATGGATGAGCCTTCCGATTCTTGTACAGTTGTTCTATATTTGGATGTATGCTGGTAAGCTTAAGTCAGAGATCATCACATACATCGAGTCGATTTTGGTACTTTGCTTTTATTAGAGTTAGTGATGAAAACCCTTTCTCACACAGATATGTAGAAGCAAACTGAATTATAATCTCTAAAGCACCATTGTACAGTTCACTATATTCTCTTTCCACTTGTGATGAGGTCCAGAAATTAACCATACCTTCCGCTTGGAATTTCATTTTAAGTCTGGTCTCATTTGAGAGTTCAATTACTTGTTCTCTTTCACTCAATGAAAGTTTCTTAGTTTCAATATCGCAAAGAAAGTGATCACAAACCCATGAAAATTCGTCATATTTACTTGGAAAATAAGTTTAAAATTGTGTACAGTATGCGACCATTTCAATGTGCAGACTGAGTGTCGGCAAAACTATTAAGAAAGTCATAAACACATGAAAAGGGTTTGGTCCTCTTATGAATTCGGGTGGTCCCTGGCTGAATTACAGGGGCGGCGCCAGATGTTCAGTGAAAAGATGGCGAGAAACACCACGTTCATAGTACTTTAAATCCCTCTTTTGTTGTTGAGAGTAGAGTGGGAAGTCAGTAGACGGATAGGGTAATAAATTTCATAAAATATCAGTACTGAGAGAAAAAGTGAAAGGCAATTGCCATGTGTCATTTCCAAACTCTGAGATTTTCAGCTATAGAGTGATACACAATTCGTTTGAATTTTATTTTTTCTTCTGCCTTTTTTGAAGGACCACAAGGGCAGATCTCGAGGACCATAGGTGATCCGCGGACCATAGTTTGAGAAATGCTGGACTAGGGTGACCAGATTCACATCAATAAAAAGAGTAGACAAAGCTTCAAAAAGGAGGACATTGTTCGGAAAAAAAAAAAAAGGACACAAAAATGTGTTTAGGTTTATTATACTTTAAATTACGTCAATATCTATTTTATTACAAAATATTTACAGTACAGATTTAGGCTTAAATCATACTTAAAAAGTATATTAATATCTACTTTATTACAAAATAACTATGAAAAAACTTAATAATTATGATTTTACAGTTAGCTACATATGAAAGTCAAGGGAACTACAAATATTAAAGACGACATATCTATTTAGATTTAGATTTAGTCCTATATTATACTTAAAATTATGTCAATATCTATTTTATTACAGCATACTTATAAAACTTAATAATATAAAATAATACAGAATGATTTTACAGTAAGCTTACATATGAAAGCAATGACCATAACAAGTTGGAGCAAAGAGAGTTATGATAATTGATAAAGAGTATATTTTGTCGATGCTGTAAACATCTACAGGAAAATTACTTGAGAAAGGCATCAAATCAGATAATTTCAAAATATCAGGCATACAAATTATGAAAAGGAGGACATTTCTTGATTTTTTAAAAATCCACCCATACCCCGGACAAAGGCCTAAAATGTTTTTATTAGGTTATTTTACGATGCTTTATCAACATCTTAGGTTATTTAGCATCTGAATGAGATGAAGGTGATAATGCCAGTGAAATGAGTCAGGGGTCCAGCACCGAAAGTTACCCAGCAAAAGACCTAAAAAAGAGGACATATTCGGACAAAAGGGGACATCTGGTTACCCTAAGTTTGACTGCTTTCCTTGAATAGGCGTTGTACACCTTCTTTTATTTGGAGAAACACAAATAAGTCCAACAATGTAAGTATTCTGTTCATCATAAGAACCCAATTTCCAAAATTTAATAAATATTATTTTCCTTTTTTTCTCACTATATTTGTCAGAACATTTCACTGGACATCTGAAATCTAGACCCGCTTCTTTGTTTTTAATTATTTCACCTTTTCCTTTGTATTATCTTTACTATTTTTTCACTAGATGATGTTTGCTTCCATTACATTTACATTTCCTACTTCTCATCCCCATATCAGATTGCACATTCACTGGTCAACATGATTTTTGTCTCATGAGTACCAATAGTTGTACTTAATTCAGTTTTTTTATCTTGTTTTCAAATATGTATTCGGAATTTCTCCATCACCCACAGTTTTTTTTTTTTAATTTCAACTTCAATTTTTATAAAATAAATGTTTCTTCGTCAATTTGTCCATTGTCAAATAAAAGCTCCTAGAGCATTATTGGAACCAATGGTACCATTGCTACTGTTGTACAGGTTCACACATGTACAGACCACCACCTGCTGAATACGCATCCTCAGACATGTACAGACATGCACAAACGTGAACTGGTGTAGCACATATTCATCAGAATGATGCTAGTTGTGAGATAGCAGTGTACCAGTAAACACGTCATTGTGAATGCTTTGTGTGTTCGAATTATTGTGTATTACATATTGCAAATTTAATTCAACAATATGTGACTTTTTATTTCTAACTTTAACCACACACCTGTCAACAATGGGTATCCACTCAAAACAGTAACACAGTAATCGTTACTGCACTCCACAGAACGGCAATGACAATTCCGTGTATTATTGAGAAGAACAACAATGTACTCCTAATTTCAACTAATGTTCCCAAAGCACTATGTACAAAACAAAACTGTCAGTTCTCAGTTCACAGTTCGTTTGCCTTGGCTAGTTCCTCTAGCTCACTCACTCAAGTTCACGGTACATCGAACCACAAGCCTTCCAGATAAAGTTCACTGTACTTCGAACCCAAGACTTCCACATGCGTTGCCTTCGCCAGGATGCTGCCACAGTTACTCACTCAAGTTCACTGCACCTCGAACTCAGATCCACTGGATACGTCTCCGCTAACTAGCTCTCTCGCAGCTCACTGACTAACTACTCACACACACTCACCCCTTTTATTTATTAAATCGCACGTTCTCGAACCTTTGGTTCGGTTCATGTGGCTTTGCGAAACTTCCAGAGGGACACGTTTCTAGATGTCCCCCCCACCCCCGCTTCCTCTGCTCTGCGTTGCCCTGCGCCTTCCCTTGCACTAGATGTGTGCACAACTTCCGAGGCAACCAGATCTTCCAAAATGGCGCCACAATATTTACAAATTTATTTCTTTTAATTAGTCGCTAGTTACAAAATGCCTAGAGTTTGTTTAAATCATTCTAACAACTTTTGTTATATAATATGTAGTGAAGTGACGCTCAAGTCTCAAAGGCGAAACCTTACTCCATTAACGAAAAAGCGTTATGAACTTTATTTTGGGTGTAAAGTGGGGTATCAAACAAGGGCCTGGGCCCCACATATCTGTTGTTTATCATGTTCTAGGCTTCTCACTGTGGCACACGTCACATGCCATTTGCTATCCCTATGATTTGGAGGGAACCCAGATCACTCCTCTGACTGTTATTTCTGCTTAACAAACATATCTTCGAAAAATATTGGCGTGTAAGAGGTCAAATGACTTTATTGTCAAATGCCAGGTATTAGAAAACAACAACAACAACAACATTAAAGGGATTACGTCAAAATCAAAACTTACAGTGGTGTATCGTAACTTGCAATCTGCAATGAAACCAGCTCCATACTGCGAAGAATTGCCCATATCAAAGCCTCCAGAACATGCGACATTAGATGAAGAAAACTCAGATTCTGATGGAAGTAAGGAAGAAAAAGAAACAGAGTTTGGTGATACAACTTTTGAACAAAGCTGTTCATCTGAGCTTCATTTATTGACTCTAGAAGATCTTACGATCTCATATGAGATTTAAAGTTATCCAAAACACAGTCTGAAATACTTGCTTCCCGGCTAAAAGGATGGAATCTTCTTCAAAAGAATACAAAGATATGAATGTATCATAATCGTCATTCTCAATTTAAAGACCATTTTTTCTGAAGAAAATGGCTTAGTGTTTTGTAATGACAATTCTTCTCTTATGGAGACATTTGGTATTGAACATAACCTAACAAAATGGCACTTGTTCATTGATTCCTCTAAAACTTGTTCATTGATTCCTCTAAAGTTAGTTTAAAAGCTGTGCTTCTGCATAATGGTATTAAATTCCCATCAGAACCTATGGCTCACTCTGCTAGTATGAAAGAAACATATCAAAACTTTAAATTTATATTGGAAAAGCTTTGCACAACAATAAAACAAAAGCCTAAATTTAATTTCTCATATTCCTCAATAAAACACTTGATCACTACAAAATTTTCTCATTCATATCTACGAGAAATAGAATCAAATGCTAAAGACAAAAAATGGATTACACTACTTTCCAACCCAGATATAATCCCCCAGAGACCAAGGAAAACAGCAGTTACAGCTTTCAGACTATTGACAAATCATGACTGTCTAGTAAGTCATCTCTACAGAATAGGTATCTCAGCTTCACCAATATGTGTCCTGTGTAATGATCCAGCAGAAATTAATGAAGATCACTTGAAGACCTGTGAAGCATTAAGATCAGAAGAAACTACAGTTCAAAAGTATTGGAAAGCACGACTGCTAATGGCTTCATTGCCAGATGCAAGGCACTAGACAACAACAACATATTGGAAAAGCTTCAATATGTAGTGTATGAATGGAATATTTATGGTGATTTGAAGGTAACTGCACTTATTCTTGGTTTGCAGCTTGGTTACACAAGGTACTGTTGTTTTTTGTCACTGGGATAGTAGGGACAGAAAAAACCATTACATTAGAAAAAAGTGGCCTAAATGCGAATCATTCACTCCTAGACAAAAAAATGCGAAACATGACGCATTGTGTAATCCTAAAAATGTGTATCTACCTCCGTTACATATCAAATAGGATTAATAAAGAATTTCATCAAAGCCATGGACAATGCTCCTGGTTTCATGTACTTAAAACAGAAGTTTCCTAAAATTAGTGAAGCAAAAATTAAAGAAGGGATATTTGTGGGTCCACAAATACGATCACTAATGCATGATGAAAAGTTTGAGGAACTATTGAATCCACTGGAGAAAGCAGCGTGGCAAGTATTCAAAAAAGTTACTCACAGTTTTTTGGGAAATCGAAAGGCAGAAAATTACCGTGATATTGTCAACAATCTTATAACATCTTATAAACATTTGGGTTGTAATATGTCCTTAAAAGTACACTTCCTGCACTCGCATCTAGATTTCTTCCCGGAAAATCTTGGCGCAGTGAGCAATGAGCATGGGGAACACTTTCATCAGGAGATTTCAGCTATGGAAAAGGGATATCAAGGCAAATGGAATCCTAATATGCTGGCCAATTATTGTTGGACCATCAAGAGGGATGTTCCACAGGTGAAATATAGCAGAAAATTGGGCAAAAACGTATTACGGCGAATGCCAGTAGGGGAAATTATCCCCACCCGCGCCGCTCGGCACCTCGCTCGCATGCTCTCTCTCTCTACTGTCTCTCTCTACTATTTGCCCCGCTCCGATGGATCACTGCCTACCGCAATTCAATACGCATTAGACAATACGCATTAGACAATATGCATTAGACAACTGTCCACAACCACAATGCAATACGCATTAGACAATACGCATTAGACAACTGTCCACAACATGTACTATTAACACAACACAACACAACACAATGTAATGTGGTTTTCATTAAACAACACTCACCTGTTAACTTTGCACTGTCCTCGAAGTAACCTGGACAATTTCAGGAAGAAGTACACGTCTTTGGTATGGCTCATCACTATACGTGGTTACGTCTGTACCCGAAGCCGGACACGGATACAATGAAGCTCCGTTAACACTTATGCCACCCCCGTAGTCAACCCCTACCAAGCTACATTCACAAGCCCGCCAGTTTCTACCCACGCCATTCGGTCATTGTCCCCCCGCGCCATTCCATCATTGTCTCCCGTTATGAATCCTTGCAACAATCCTTGGACAATACTGCAAGATGTTATAGGCCCTGCTAACACGTGGCCGAAATGGATACGAAAGTTATTTTGGACGAAAAACTTGCACTATAAGCAAAGGTTCAAACTTGCCCTTTTCACTTTCGCGAATGGCACTTCACTTCCCCTATTACTCCAGACTCTCAGATTCACTAAAGCATTACAACCGAAACACGAGAGGCATTACATTTCCCTCTACGCGAGACTGGAAACTGATGCGGAATTCAGATCTCGCTATTACACTTTCGACTTGATTTTGCATAGAGTCGTAAGTTTGAGAGATGAAGTTTAGGAGTACATCATGCTCCAACACCAAACTGCCCTTTTCAGGGCAACAAAATACATATTAAGACATATCCAACGACACACATTGCATTTCTACAATACGTTATGGCAGTTGCCTTAAACATAAATAGATTCATTTTCCCTTCTACCCCCAACTCGTCTCGGTAGCCGAGAGGTCTAAAGCGTGAACAAAAAGCGTGCGTTTAGGTTTAGTTACGAACTTTCTCGGATCGAATCTCCCCCCCTGCGAAGTCGTAAGAAAAAAAAAAAGAGAGAGACATGAAGGAAGGAACAAAGAAGGAGAGGCTGGAGAGAGAGGGAGAGAGAGGAGAGACAGACAGGACAAAGTTCCTCTTTTGCTTCGTAGATGTCGTTACTCTTTTTGTTCCACTTCCCTACACTAGATGTCACCCCACCCTAAACCCCTATTTCCACTCTTTCCCGCTAGGGTGTATGGTGAGCTTGTAGGGGAAAAGTGGAAAGGGGACGTGGGCGGAGCTTTGCACTCGCCGTATTACGTTTTTCCCGAAAATTGTCATTTCTTACTTTCTAGGTGAGTCAGAATGTTTGAATATTGTGTAGTTAAGAGTGTAGAAAATATTAAAATGTTTGAAGTTATAAACGCCTGTCTCTCAGAAACCTTGCGTGATGGGGGGGGGGGGGGGGAATATCATATTTGAATTCAGGAGAAAAAATACTATCAGAATCACATATTTTTCTTTCTGAGACAAAAAAAAATTTCTTTCTTGTTCCTCAGAATTATTAGTTCCTGACTCTGGTTCTAAAACCTAAAAATAATAGGTTAATATCAGTTATTGATGTATTTTCATACTTGCAATTTAAATCCAAAATAATATATCCATATAATACAAGTCTCCATCACTTATGTCATTACTTACCTGTACCATCACATGATCTATATCATTCACGGTACTATCGGTTTGTACATCATCTTTCCTTGGTAAAGATTCACTATTAACATTGTAAACCTCTTCAGCAGAGCTCTTATCAGAAAATTCATCATTATTTGTCACAAATAACTTCCTTCGCGTCCACACCTGTGGAGTAACGGTCAGCGCGTCTGGCTGCGAAACCAGGTGGCCCGGGTTCGAATCCCGGTCGGGGCAAGTTACCTGGTTGAGGTTTTTTCCGAGGTTTTTCCTCAACCCAATACGAGCAAATGCTGGGTAACTTTCGGTGCTGGACCCCGGACTCATTTCACCGGCATTATCACCTTCATATCATTCAGACACTAAATAACCTAGATGTTGATACAGCGTCGTAAAATAACCCAATAGAGAGACTTCCTTCGCAAATCACTTTGTTGCTTATTATTATAGAGAAGAGGTCATTACCAAGTTTCATATGAAATGACGAACATTTTCACAAAATTCCATCTATTGGTGTGAATACTATTAAATTCAATTTTATGAATGCAAAGTCCAAGGATAGCGTATCTTAACTAAAGTGCAGTAACTAAAACCACTTTTCTCTACATCCAGCACCTTAAATTTGTACATTTCTCTTTTTAGTGCCATGTGGGCAGAAGAATCTTTACAGAATCTACTAATGGAATATAATTTATGTTGCTTTATCAATGGGGTGAGCTTCCCTCTCTTTTCGCTATATTTCACACAAACATTTTTTTCTGTCATGATGGATCTACAAATACTGGAAGCTCTCCAGATACAAACTGTTTGTAATTTGTGAGCTTAAGAAGTATAACACTCAATATGTTTTTTTTTTAACCCACAAATCAAGTAACAGGATTGAACGGAATATCATATTGCCTTTGAGAAGCAACACTGTTTTCAAAGTTAATGTTCACGAATCACTGAATAATCACCACTTGCTATGATTGTTATGGATCTCTACTTCGTCCACCAGGCAGGCTATCAATAACAATACAAAGGGATATTTCGTTTTTCATGGCAAAAACTCGTATCTAAAAAAGTACAAATGTCTTACACTTAACTAATGTTGCAATACTAAATACTACACAACTAAATACAGTAACACATTTTATTTTCTCTTTGTATTGAAACAATTCAAAGCTACATTTTGGAATTCACCACATGAAACATTTGGGATCAAATGAACAATTTTATGCATCAGATTCGAAAGCTAACCACAGAAATACACCAAAAATAATTGTTAACGTTCCCAGATATCCCCTAGTGTAACAAAAATGTTCCTGCTCCGGGGTTCGATCCCAGGTGGTGACGGATTTTTTTCTCGTTTCCAAACTTTCAGAACGGCCCCGAGATTCACTCAGCCTCCTATAAAATTGAGTACCAGGTCTTTCCCGGGGGTAAAAGGCGGTCAGAGCGTGGTGCCGACCACACCACCTCATTCTAGTGCCGAGGTCATGGAAAGCATGGGGCTCTATCTCCATGCCCCCCCCCCTCCCAAGTGCCTTCATGGCATGTTACAGGGATACCTTTACCTTTACCTCCATCATCACAGCTGCTGCTAATGCTGATCAGTGTCGAGTGGATTTGGTTGTGTAAAATGAGCCCACCATGTAGGGGATCCTTCCTCCCCTTCCAATATTTTGTTCAGCTGAAGACGAAGGTAGACTCAGCCTTCAAAATATTTAGAAGCCCTAAATTCAACACCAACAATGGAAGAAGCATACATAATACTTCTGTAAATTCACCATTGCTTTCTACCTGATTCAAAGTCCCCCCACTCCACCCCCTTCTTTTTTGCACTGGGAAGGTAAATAATGAAAAACCAACATCCAATCATCTATTGCCTTGTATCTGTTTCCTGCCTTGCAGCAAGCAAATTTACAAACTGGAAATGCTTTTTTCAATATTACTAATTTCACAATTTGTTGGATCTGTAGGCAACAGAGCAAGGAAAATTCTGCAAATACCTGCTCCACTAAGTGCCAGAATAATAATACTTCTCTTCAATTGATTTCTCTCTTTTTTAAGGCACACATTACACATTTGTTTTGACAATTAAAACCGACTATTTTTATTTTGTGATACGTGAACTGAAATTTCTAAGTTGTTGAAATAATTATCTATAACAGACTGAATTAAATGGAAAGAGATTTTAAGCAAAAACGACCACCACCACTGCCACCGCCACCGCCCCTGCCATTGCCACCACCACTACTACTACTATAATAGCATTACAGCCCAATCTCGAGCATAGCTTCCTCACACATGCTTGAAATCAGTTTTTAAGAAAATGAAGTTTTATATAATGAACTTTCTACACACACAGTCGACAATAGTAATAAAAGTACAACTGCATTAATTCATAAACATAATTCAAATCTACTATGTAATAAGAACATATTAATATATTAACACAGAAGACATTTCAGTATTTGTGCTACTACTATATTAAAACAAGATCCTAAAATAATGAAATAATTGATTCAATTTGATTATTTCACAGCATATTAATAAGAAAAACAGTTTCTATTTAAGTTTCCAATATGATGCAACAACTGTGTAATGTAAAGTTATTGCACAGTTCAAAATAGTTGGGAGTGGTAAATTCAAATTAATGACTGATGTTAAAAAATGCTCTGTTTTACTGCATACCGTATACCTTTTGAGAGAGTGAGGTGGGGAGGAAAGGAGAAGAAAGAAAGGTATCAAAAGAGGAGAGATAAAGAAATTCAATTTAAGATAACATAATAGCAAATTACTTCATATAAAATAAAGGGAAAATTATAATTCAGTGTAATACTAAAATTATATGTAACTCTACCAGGTGAGTTTTGGATCAGGTCAATGTCACATCACAAGAACATCTTTGGGCAAGACAATTTCTTGTAATGATGATCCCAACAAAAATAAGACTTGCACAAGATATTTTCTAGCCTCATTAAGAGACTTAATATTAGTTATTACCAATGAACAAGTAATGTGTAATCCCACTACATTATAAATAAGGCAGTGCTGAATTACATTAAAAAAAGATTTACATGTTTAAACAAACGCAACAGGTTAGCAGTAATCCAATCAAGAATTTGTGTCACCTTAACATTGAATACAGAATTTTGAAATGGTTTAGTATAAACAAAGTTGCGCAATATGCAGTGCATCCACAGCTGAGAGACAGCAGGTCTTAGGTGGGTGAGGTGCAAGGATGGCTTGAAAACGTGCAAATGGGTATAAACACATGCAATTTAGTTCTATAAGGCCAAGAAACGTTTATTATTCAAGCAGTTATTGTAGTAGTTAAAAGCATAAAAAATTCAATGACTTACCTCATGATCTACAGATGAGACAACAGCAATGAGAGTCTTTTCTGACACCATTTCAAGAAACCGCTTATTGACTGCACAGGGCCATTTTTTCCCATCACCAGCTGGTATTAAATTTGCCAAACTAGCCTGGATTGCCTGCATTGGAAACGCTCCGAAGTCCTGGTGCATAAAACGCAAATCTTTCTTTTTTACTCTGCTTGTTGTTCCATAATCAACAAATAGCACCTGAAAAGGAAGAGAAATCATTCTAATTTTACAAGAAAAGATATAATTTAGTGATAGGCCTCTGGGGTGGAGGGAGAGAAGTTACAATGCTTGTATATCAAAAGCAAGATTTTATTACAAAAATATAACAATGTGATATGGAAATGTCACAAATGTACTATTTCTTAATTTAAGTTTAATCAACAACGCGTCTTTTAATTAGCTTTCTTTTTTACTAAATGGCAGGTATTTGACTGTTCTTCATTCATTCATATGAAACTAGTTGTATAGACCAATTTACAGACAGAGTCGTTGCACAGGGTGCACCATAGGAGGCTGGTCTACACTACTCCTGTGATGAGATAAGATACTTACTTCTTACTTCTTAATACGTCCAACTATAAGCTAATTACACAATGTCCACTGTAAATCTAATATGCAATTTTCCAGAGCTGTGGATTGGTGAGAATTTCATATAACGAGTGGTTTTTCATTCTTTCCTGCAGTTTATTGTTGGTGTTATTACATTGAAGTAGGATGTGTTCTATTGTTTCTTCTTCTGTTAAACATTCTTTTACACAATGATGATTCTGATAATTTAAAGTGATACAGATAAGTTTCCTTAACAAGGTGTCCAATTCTAGTCCGTGCAGCAAAAGTTAGTACCTGTCTGGAAAAATCACAGTAGATTTTAATATTGTTGGGTTGTTTCAAAATTTTCCATAGTGCTCTTCCTGTTTGTCCACTTTACCAATCTTCTGTCTATTGCTTATTTACATGTTATGAATATTATTTATTGTTCTGTCAAGGGAAACTGTAGATTGTGATATTGGTAAAAGGTATGTTGCAGATTTTGCTATTTCAACTGCTATCTCATTACCTTGCACTCCACAGTGACCTGATATCCATTGACAGGTTATATATTTACCATTTTTAGAAAGCATATTTATTAATTGCACAATAGGTATAACTATGAAAGCATAAGCAGTTGGTGTATATTTGGTTATTGTTTGACGGGCTGTTTTTGAGTCTGTAAATATGCAGATCTGTCTATAATGAGAAGCTTTGCAGTATTGGAGAGGTGCATCAATAGCAAGTAACTCTGTGTCAAGGCTTGAAACAGAAGAGCATCGGATGACGTATTTTTCGTGTGTTGATGGGATCCAGCTCCAGACTTGCCTTCTTCAGATAATGATCCATCTGTAAGTATATATGTTGTTTTCTAATGCCAGGCATTTGACAATAAAGTCATTTGACCTCTTGCACTCCAATATTTTTCAAAGATATTGTCATGGTTAGCCACTGACGCACAGATTTTGAGATGTTCCGAATCCATTTCTTGATTTGAGTTGCACAATGGACAGTTAGGAGACTGATATATTCCAATTCTATGTAGATGCTTGGCCAAACAATCATGGCCTGTTGCCAATCTAAATGCAGCTACAGACGATTTGCGTGGTAAATCGGGAATTAACTGTGGATTATGATGCAGAGAGTTCCATTTTTTCCCTTGAGATTGTGTTATCAAATTTTGTTTGTTGAAGTTTAAGTATGTAGATTTAATAAATCTTTTCACAGAGGAATTCGTAGATTTAGTAACAGGTCTGTAAGTAGCAGTGCTGCCCTTCTTTCCTAAAGCATCCGCATTCTCGTTTCCAAGGATTCCACAATGGGATGGTATCCATTGGAATACAATTCTTTTATTGAGTGTCATTAGCTTCGAGGCTAGGGGTTCATTTCCCTTTCCTTCCTACCCTTCCTACTTTTCTCTTCCTAGTGCTGACCTGCTATGGCACTAAAATCGTCCTCCAGTGGCTTAAGGAGGTAAAGTTGGTGATCAACAAGATCTCCCAACTAGGTCCAGTGGACCCGTCAACCAACAGCAGGTGTGGTCCTCCAGACATTCTGGGGGTTGTGTGTGAACGAAGTAGCCACCAAAACATTAAAATATAGTGTTCACTTAAATCGGCTACAACTTGCCATTTTCACTCCAATATGAAATGAGTACCATTAAGGTAAAATTATCCGGAGGTAAAATAGTCTCCCAACGGATCTCTGGGCGGGGACTACTTTAATGGTACAGAATCAACTAAACATCTTACAATGGAATGCTGGTGGTATAACATCATCTAAGAAGACTGAACTAGCCAAAATAACAATGGCCAACACCTCCCTAGGACTTATGAATCCAAATATCTTGGAGTTATTTTCGATAGTAAGTTAACATGGAACAACCATTTGAAATATATTTCTGAAAAAGCTCGTAAAAGATTCTCCCTTCTGAAAAGACTAGCAGGAAAGAAATGGGGTTGCTCTAGAAATACTTTGAACACTACATACAAAATGTTTATACAGCCAGTGCTGACGTACTGTGGAGAAATTTTAATTACTTCACCTTTCATAAACGAAATAGAATATGTTCAAAACCAAGCTCTCAGACTCATTACTGGTTGAATCAAAACAACTCCAATAGATTCTATGAGATTCCTCACTAATATTAAAAGCATCAAAATGATGATAGAAGAAAAAGCACTGATTCAATATGAAAAACTTATCAGATTACCAGGAAACAATTGGCATTCATACAGTCCTCTCCATAGATTAAAAACTCAAAAAAGTTTCATATCCATGGTTCAAGCATTAAAACAGAAAATCAACGTCCCAAATTTAAAAGAAAACTTACGAATTAAACCAAACCCTTTAACACAATTAAATATAGAGTATAATCTAAATTTAACACAAGAAATACTGAAATCAGAAGTAAACACTGAAATAATGAAACAATTGTCTTTAGAGACAATTAATATTAGGTATCCTCCACAAAAATGGCTTCATTTATACACCGATGGATCCTTGATCTCCAGGGAGCAAGATGCCGGTGCAGGTGTTACGTGTTGTCTCTTCTCACTTTATAGATCTCTTGGATATGGAACAACAAGTTTTGATGGAGAAATCACTGCAATAAGTGAAAGTCTCAAGAATCTTCTCTGCCACATCAATAAATTTAAAAATGCAGTTATATTGTCAGACTCCAAAGCAGCTATTCTAGGGTCAATTCCATGTAAAATAGGACACAAGTTGAGAAAAAAAAATAACAAATTCCAACAATCTGCATACAGACATATGTCAAGGAAACATTCTACTTCTATAAAATATCAATTTAAATTTTGTGCTGCCACCTGTAGGTAAGGAAAGGCTTGACTCAAACAAGGCTGACAACAAGCATGTGTGACAGAGTTCTAATGCACAACTTCACATGCTTGTGAGTAAGAAAGAAAGCACAAAGCATCAACTTCTTGTTAACCTGCTTGAAGTCAGTGCGTCCAACTTTATATTATTCATATACATTAATATAAAACTGTGAGTATAATATAGATATATTACTTAAACAAGATGATGTTTTTGTGTTACGTCAGTTACCATATTTATTTATTTTTTAATGTAGATCATAACCAACTTAGTGTAGGTGTGCAAGCATGTGATATTTTCTAATGGTAAATCCGTCCTCTTGAATGATGTTTTTAAATTTTTTTAATAATGTGATATACTGTGGTTAATGTGGTAACTGACGTAACAAAAAAATAGTAACTGACGTAACAAAGTGAGTGTGTTACATCAGTTATTTAAATTTTTACTAATGCATGGGCCAAATAGTACAAGTATGTTTACCAATTGAGAGTAAAGCTTACAGTCAATAAAAACTCATAATCACCACGTAAATTCCTAACCTCATACTCAGGAATTTACTTCATTTTATTGTGTTCTCATAGAATAACTCCATAATGGCTCCAAAAACAGCAGCTGAGAAGATGAGGGATTACAGGAAGAGGATGAGTGAAGAAAAGAAAGCTGAAGTTAGAAAGAAGAATAGAGAACAACAGAAGAAATGTCGTAAGCAGTGGAAAGACCAACGGAGAGCTTTGGAAAGGAAGAATGCTAAAGAAAGAATGAGGAAGATGCGTGAGCGCAAAGCATTAAAACAAGATATTCGTCCAGTCCAGTCCCCATTGCAAGCTTTTGGGTCAGTACAAGCACTTGGCAAAGCTGTTCACAGGGTTAATAGATCTTTGCCAAAGAGTCCACGGAGAAAGCGTGCTGTTGTACAGAATCTAGCAGAGAAGTTTGGGTGTTTTTCTGCAAAGGATTCTGCCAATCCAACTCCAAGGGCAACAGCACTTGATTCAGAAATAGCTACAAAAGTTATTTCTTTTTATGAAAGTGATACAATATCACGTCAATTACCAGGAAGAAAGGACTTTGTAACAGAAAAAGACCATGAATCAGGAAAGAAACGAATGACACAGAAGAAAATACTTATTATGACTGTCATGGAGGCTTATAAACTCTTCAAGCAAGAGAACGTTGGTATTAAACTTGGAAAATCTAAATTTGCAGCATTGAGACCTCAACATGTTAGGCCAGTTTCAGACAAGGATCTGAACGTCTGTTGCTGCAGATATCATGAAAATGCTGATTTATTAATTGGGGGTTTTCGAAAAGTGTGGAAGAAATTACCTCCTGATCTAGATAGGTTGGTTTCTGCTGTAACTTGCAGTGAAGACATTTCATGCTACTTCGGTGAATGTGACAATTGTAAGGATATTAATAATGCTATAGAGCGTTACAAAGACTGTGAAACTGACAATTTGGATGACACTTGTGTTTGTTACTATCAGTGGAATAGTACAAACCACAAGGAACTCATTGAGACAACATTATTTGAAGCAAAGGAAGAATTATTAAGCCAACTGCCCAATCTACTTCGACATTGTTTTACAGCAAACATTCAGCTCCGGGAAATTCGGCACCTGAAGCAAACCTGCTGCAAAAATGAAGCTGTATTACAAGAAGATTTTGCCGAAAATTTTGCTATTCGTCAGCAAAATGAAATAATGTCTGCACACTGGATTTCTGAAGGAGTGACAATATTCACTGCCATCATTTCACGAAATGGTACCACTATTCCATATGCTGTCATAAGTAATGAGCTTCGTCATGATAAGTGTTCTGTTTTTTCTTTCAATAAGGCCTTATTAGATCATGCTGGTAGCGATGGGGATGTCATTTCTGTGCTACATGTTTTCTCAGATGGTGCTGGTGGACAATTCAAAAACAGGTACACATTGTCTCAGTGTGTCTTAACACCTCAAGAACTACATAAAGATTTGATATACTTAGACTGGAGTTTCTTTGCAACAGCACACGGAAAGGGTCCCATCGATGGCATCGGTGGGACTGTTAAACGAGCAGTATGGCGCCGAGTTTTGCAGGGAAACGTAGTCATCAGTTCTGCCAAGGAATTCTATGAATGTGCAAAACATGCTTGTCCAAATATCAACGTTTTATTTTTATCATCAGATGATATGTCATGTGACAGAACAATCTTGTCTGAAAAATGGAATGCAGCACAACCAAAGCCCATTCCAAATCTCCACAAGATACATTATGTTAGGGCATCTAATCCCCAGGTAGTTGCTGTCAGTGCAATCAGTCCCTTTATGGATAATATCAGTGTCTCATTCACAGAGGTAGCTATGTTTGATCAGCCAGATTCAGCAATGATGCAAAAAAATCTTCACTGTAAAAAAAAATCTTAACTGCAAGCACGATACAAGAGTTTGAGATTGGGAATTACGTAGCTGTACAATATGAGGGAAAAAAATATCCAGGCATCATTACTGAAATAAACAAGCATATGGAACAAAGTCAAAAGGAAGTCAAAGTGAGTGTAATGCATAAGTGTGTAGGAGGGTATGTGTGGCCAAAAACTGAAGATAATGTTTGGTATACCCAAGAGCAAGTCCTGGGCCACTTAGATCCACCATTTCCAGTGAATAATAGAGGACTGTATTCATTCAAGGGATTTATTTAATTGTTTTTCACTGTATGAGCAACTGAAGCTATTATAATGTATCATATAACTCTTAGGATTGGAGCTGTTACGTCAGTTACCATTTTGTGTGACGTCAGTTACCATGAAAGATTTTTTTTTTTCTAAGAATGTTATCAATTTTGTTTGTTATAATTATTATGTATCATATCGTACACATCTCTTAAGTCAAAATAAAAATTGGTGTTTTTATTAAATTCATAACTTCAGAGAATTTTCAAGTTTTCTTCACCATTTATATAATCATGTCCTTTTGGTGTTACGTCAGTTACCAAAAGAAATTACATATATATTTTCAGAAAATTACACATATTTCTTTTACTTCCACTACCAATTAATTCAGTAAATGTTCCTTTATCAAAGCATCAACTTCAATTTTGGACAGGCTTCATTATGCTCCCAATAGAAAGAAAAGATATAAGGAAATGTTCTCCAAATGTTACGTCAGTTACCATGGAATGACCCTCTATCAATAGTCTCTAGACACACACCTTCATCTCAAATAGCAAAAATAAATGTATATATATATATACCCTGTGTACCCTTCATATATGATGATCACTTTCGTATATATATATATATATATATATATATATATATATATATATATATAAAACGATTAAGGTCCATCAAAAATCGAAATTGAGTTAATAATACCATATTATAGTGGAAAGGAAGTACTATCATGTGGTCTAGCTAGTAATAAGAAATAATCGTTCTTGACATTCCACTACGTCAATTTCTATTAAATACACACATAAGAAAGTATTAAATGCTTAAACTTTAAAATTCGTTTTTCTCGAAACTTTCTAAAATGGACCTTGATCGTTATTCCTGTGTACCCTTCATATTTCGTGATCAATTATTTCAAGTACTTCTGTCTTTAATATTTCACAGATGGTTCGTTTTGTATTGTTGCTTGGTAGAGATAGAAAGGCTCTTGGTTTCTTCCATTCTGAGGGAGGTATGTCATGAGTCACTGGGATCTTTGCTATGCTGTTTGTGTTCATTATGGTGGGTGCTTGACTGGTTGCATATTTGAAGGACTGCTTTGGAGCTTTGGGGTCTGGATTCAACGCATGTAGTGGATGATGTGGTGATGTTAATTAGTTTTTTTTGTAATTTTATGAATATTCTTTTTTTTATGTGGTAGATAAGAGATTCAACATTTATTTCAATTTCCATAGAGTTAATAGGCATTGTTTTGGATCATCCTACGTGATGAGATGAGGTGATGATCTGTTGGAATGCCACAGGGGAACCGGAGCTCCTGGAGAAAACCCCTGTGTTACTGGACAACAGACTTGCCTAACATAAGTTATAAATCAAGGGTACCGGTACATTGGAAATCGAACCCAGGTCTACAGGATTATAAGTCCAGTGCTCTAGTCACTAGATCACTGTAGCGGCTATGTTTAATTAAACAGTCAATTTGAAAAGCATAGAAGCTGTGTCCATACTGTTGCAGAGTACTGGAAAATATTGGTCATTAAATAATATAAATTACAATAGCTCGTTAAAAGGAAACATTACAAATTAAAATACAAATCATTCCCCACCACATTAAATTAAAGAACACGTCAACAGTATAAAAAGCTATATAGGTTAACCACTTTAAGGGGGCTCATACACCAAGAAACCATGATCGGGCATGCATTGTAGCATAAGTTCAATATCTCCAACACTATTTGCAATAACAATGTGAAATTTTGGACATAAGACGTATACACTTGGGGCTTGAAATGTGCGTAAAAGTTATTGTAATATGGCAAATATGAAGGTTGATATTAAAAAATTAAAATTGTTTATTTTTCAGTATGCCGGTTGTTCTAAGAAACATGATTTCTTGCAAAGGGTCAATCTGATTAGTGTAATCTTTTTTTTTATTCATAGCTGACACTATAAACAAGAGGATAAACCATCAATGAATATTGTGGTAAGCCTGATATCATTTTCAGGGATTTTAAAATTTTAGTATCAAATTATTTTCATTTTTTCACATCATGTTCACAAGTGAAATGATCTTGTGTTGCAAATACATCTGACTATTTGGGTTTATCCTCTAGAACACACAAAAAACTATGTGTGTGCAAAATTTCATGCAGTTTGGACCATTACTTTCAGAGATATTGTGTTTTTTGTGTTGAAAATATTAAGTTATGGAAAAATGACTTTGAAAATTCAACATGCATTCCAACTTACATATAAGTTTAAAAAGCTCCTGCAGCGTATGTTGTACCCTCTTTTGTGATGTTTTTGCCATGTTCTTCAAGCATTAGCCTCCTCCTGGTCCTTCTTGCCTCCTTAGTGGATTCACGAAGCCACTTTTCAGCATATTTTACACGAAGGATGTCACGTTGTCTGAGAGCAGTCTCTGCAAACTTTTCCACTGTCACATCCAAGTGCTTAAGCACTTGTAATCTGCTGATATTTCCTTCATTAAATGTAGCCACAGCATCAGCAGCAGCTACTTTCACCACTTTGTACCCACAGTTTGTGTTTTTAGGGCAAATAGACCACACTTTATTGTTAAAAGATTCATTTGGATTTTGCGTACGACCTTTGAGACACCTTTTAGAAGGTCTGTGGCTACTAAATCTTTGAATATAGGCTTAATTTCTGTCATGACAGCCATTGGAATAGGATGGGGATGTCTGTAGGTTTTTTCAACACCTGCTTGTGCTCGACGATATCCACACCATGATTCTCTTCCTGAAGGGCACATAGAATGTAAAGGTTCAGAATCCGTTGATAATTCGTGGTACCAAATAGCCCATATTGACTTCCTCATGTCTTCAATATTCCCCTTATTTCCCCTTATGGCATTGCCATAATAAACTTGCAGCTTATCTATAACAGAATCAGTGAGACGACCAGCACCACCAATACCTTTCTCATCAGCTAATTTTTTTCCTAACAACTTTTTCTTTAAATTTCTAAGTCTGGTGCCCATTCTTTTCTGTACATGGCCCACGCATTCCACCTTCTGGATATCTACTTGTGGTCCATAGGGCATGGAGTCATGTACAGCTTTAAAACTTTTTGTATCACCATCCCCTATGTATTCAACATACTTTACATCATATTTTCTCTCAGAGCGATTGAAAATATCTTGCAATCCACAACACTCCATACTGGCAGCACTACCTTGGTGATTTGCTGTACACAGGGGGGCATGTTTTTTCATCCAATCTTCATACTGAGGACCTTTCTTTGGACCTTCCCATTTCTTACAAGTTCTGCAATATGATGACTTCACCTTCACATCGATTACTTTCCCTGACTCTGCCCCAATTACAGACACAATACCATAACGTGACAAATGACCACGGGTTTCCCATGACCCATCTCCAGAGATGGAGATTTCACGCTTTTCAGGTTCTGATGTAAGCTTAATTTCATCTTCTACAGCCCTCTTCATTGACTGTTTTGCCACTAACTTAGAAGCGCTTAGAATTCTGTTCACAATTAGAGCATACGTAGTCTGTTTGACTGGTGGAGGCAGGTCCATGAGGCCACAAAATAACTGAATACTAGTCAAGCCTTGTCCAAGACATCTCATGGCATACACTATCCTTCTATTAATTTCAGAAACATTATTGTTTCTATTAGGACTACTATAGAATTGTCGTTTATCAACACAAACACTGCATTCAAATTTAAAAGTGCTGGCTAAACCCTGAACTGAAGTTTCTACTAATGTTATTTCACCATGGCATATTTTACAAGACACATTATCACTAATTGCACTTATAAGTGTAGGAATATGAATAATTCTATAACCCACAGCTACATTATTTACGGAATGAACTTGTGCATCAGTATTTGACATAACCTCCAAGTCCAATCGAAGTTTCTTAGCAAAAGAACTTACAGGGGATTCAGAATTCTGAATAGTATTTTCTTCTTTCTTCTTTATTGTGAATTGATTTCCTTGGAAATGCCTCTTTTTACGTCGTGCAACGCTTCCCTTTTTGCCCATTTTACACCACACAATAACACAATTTCGAAGCACGTGGGAATGTATACAAACCGTTGCTTACGAGATTATCCCGTAAGCAACGATACAAACAAAAGTAATATAAACAGAGTATACCAACTTATGAACTTCAATTCCATGGTTACTAGAGTATCTCCATGGCATCTAGAACATGGCAAGCAGCCATTTTCATTCTCATAATAGCAGAGAATTGATAAAATGTTAAGAACAAAAAACTACTGATTCTGACAGCTAACTCCACGCCCACCTGATGCACATACTGGCATTTAAACTTCTATATCTCCAATATATGACCGAATTTCAGTATAAAAATTTAGGGTTATGTTCAGAAAGGTGTGTTCTTTCATATGAGACTAAAAAGAAAAAATCGAAAATTTTGACACTGGTATTAAGAGGCATTAAGAGGCAAGATGTTAACAAATTTTATTCCCATAGTTTTCAAACTTTTCAGTGCTTTGGAAGTGTGACAATATTTAAAACTCAACTCAACTCCTGAAAAAACACTTTAAAATTAATGTATGGACTGTTTCTACGCCCATATACAAATTTTTCATACACCACTTGTATACTGTCAGTCTTACTAAGGAACATTATAGCCAGACGTTTGAGATGGGCAGGGCATGTAGCACGTATGGGTGAATCCAGAAATGCATATAGAGTGTTAGTTGGGAGGCCGGAGGGAAAAAGACCTTTAGGGAGGTCGAGATGTAGATGGGAAGATAATATTAAAATGGATTTGAGGGAGGTGGGATATGATGATTTTTTTTAGTAGGTTATTTTACGACTCTTTATCAACATCTCAGATTATTTAGCGTCTGAATGAGATGAAGGTGATAATGCCAGTGAAATAAGTCCGGGGTCCAGCACCGAAAGTTACCCAGCATTTGCTCATCTTGGTTGAGGGAAAATCCCGGAAAAAACCTCAACCAGGTAACTTGCCCCGACCGGGAATCGATCTCGGGCCACCTGGTTTCGCGGCTAGACACACTAACCGTTACTCCACAGGTGTGGACGGGGATATGATGATAGAGAATGGATTAATCTTGCTCAGGATAGGGACCAATGGGGGCTTATGTGAGGGCGGCAATGAACCTTCGGGTTCCTTAAAAGCCAGTAAGTAAGTATATAGACCAGGGGTTTTCAAACTTTTGCTGTCATGGATCTCCTGAGTTTAGGAAAGCAGCTCACGCCTCCCCTCTCGACAATTAACTTTTAATATGCAATAATGAGAGACAAAAATGTCTTTCATGTGCTTATTTACTTCGGAATATGTATTATAGTTCTTTCTTGTGTTAAATTCTATAGTACCTGGTTAACATTTTTCGGTCTGTTAACCAGATATTATAGAATTTAACACAAAAAAGACATATAATACATATTCCGAAGTGATATAGTGTTAAAAGTTGTGTAATCAAGATGTATAATCAAGCTTATTTACTGTTGATACACAGAAATATGAAATATGAGTTATTAAATTTAAAAAAATATAAATTTTTAATATTTATCACTTGCTGTTAATTCACTTAACGATGGAAGAATCACAAACCACAGTAAAAACAGATGTCATTACTGGCATAATGTTCAGCCAAGTCAGTGGGATGTATGAGCTTGCTTGGTTTCACACAGTTTATCAAATCTGGGTTCAAATTTTGAAATGGCAAGGTGAATCTCATTCTGAAGATTTATTCTTGATCTACATTTGGACTCGATCACTGTCATGGGTGAAAATCCAGTTTCACAAAGATAAGACGTTGCGAAAGGCAGCAGAATGTGCAGGACCTTCTTACTTAATCCTGGAGTTATTCATTCATCACGGAGCTCCAAAATTCAAGCAGTTTTGGAGAAAAAAATATCACCTTCACTGTGTTGTCTAATAAAAGCTCAATAAGCTTCTTCTCTTCTGCTGTGGTGAAATGTGATGGAGGATCTGTGTTGAATGGATCCCTAATCCAGTTGTGCTCTGTGTCCTGTGGAAAATACTTTTCGAAGTGGACATGAAGTTGAGACAAATGCTGTACAAACACAGATTTGATTTCTTTATTTAATAATTGTAGTTCTGTTTCTTCTAATAACACGCTCAATGTAGGAAAACAATCAGCAATGTGTTCTTCTTCACTCTTCCTCTTCCAAAGCAATAACTTCCTTTTGAAAGCTGACACGTTTTCTGAAAGATGTAGAATGTTGTTTCATTCCCTTTTAGAGATACATTCAGGATATTTAGTTTCTGAAAAATATCAGAAAGGTATGCCAACTTGTGGATGAAGTCATTATCAATTAATTTTTCGGCATAGGCATGATTTTCTTCTGTAAGGTATGAGTGCAGTTCCTGTTTCAGTTAAAAAACACGGGAGATTACATTACCACGGGACAACCAACATGAGTTGCAATAATACAGAAGAGAAGTGTACTCAGCTCCCATATCAACACACATTTGTGAAAAAAATCTAACTTTTTTGGGCCCGACTTTTGATGCAGTTTACAATTGTTATTGCGACTGACAATACGTCATGTAACTCATTCCTGAGGTTCCTTGCAGCAAGGGACTCCCTGTGAATAATGAAGTGGGTCCACAATGCATCAGGCGCTTTCTTACAGATAAGAGCTATAACATCCTGACATGGCACGAGCACCATTTGTACATACGTATTTCAACACATTTGTTCCATTTGTAATATGCATGAGAAGAAAATTTATAGCAGTGCCATAAAGGAAACTTTTATTCCTGTGTCGGTTTTTCAACAGGCAATATTGTTCGTCAGTAATAATCGAAAGTACAGTGTGGGTGAAGAGTTTACTAAAAGGCTGTAACCATATCTATTATAAAGACCTAATTTGTCGTGGTTCTGTAGAAGGGTCGTGGAGGTTTACAAAATATTAGACATGCTTTTCCCTTGTCAATTCATGAATTTCTCAACATTAAGTAAAAAGGAGTTTTAAACATGACCTTTATTCCCTAAAACATAACTAAACGAAGAAATGTGTTTGTAACATATTTGAGAGATCTGTCTTGTAAAAGACTTGCGTTTTTTTTTTACCAAATGAAGTTTTTTTTCCATGAACTTTTCGACAATTCCAAACAACTCATCTGCTGTTGTGCCGAGTGTTATACTTTCACAAAATAGAAGATCTTAAAAAAATGTATTGTTTTCGGTTATGAATCTCGCATACCAGATCAAGTACACATCACTGTTGCTAACAGTTGCCTCATCCAATTGGAGAGCAAATTCCTTCCCCCCCCCCCCAAGTTCTTTAATTAATTGCTCCTGTATATCAACAGCCAGGTCAGCTATTCTATGACTGATCATGCTATCGGACAAAGATACTTCTCAGTTGTTTAGCAGCAGATTCACCAGTCATAATCGAGACCATATCAATTGCTGAAGGCAGAATCAGTTCTTCGGCTATGGTATGGGGTTTCTTGCAATGTGCCATACAATACGCTACTTGTACGAAAGTAATAATGATCTTTTGGACACAGACACTTCTTGAGAAAATAAACTTTTATGTCATTTTATTTCCGTTCCTTTACAGGAAAAGTACTGTCGATCCTTACCTTGCAAACTGCTGTGTATAGTCTCAAAATGTCGCCTCAGCTTATTAGATAGCATACTGTCTGCTGCCAAAACTTTAAGACAAATGCCACATTGAGGTCTTTCTTCATTACCAACAGTAGTACAGATGAAACCGAAGTCCAAATACCTCTCGTCATATTTAATGTACTTTGGTTTTGGTTTCTCGAAAACACTAGGTTCAGCCTTGTCCAGTTCATGTTTCATGTTTCTTGACTTTCTCAATCAATTGAACAGCTTTTGCTTTCTTTGGAGGCAGAAATCACTGTGCTTTCGTTGTTCTAACTGCTGTTTTGTCTATGTTATGTAGAAATGGATCCAGGTTTCATCAGTCGTCACAAACTGTTACTGCTCATGCATTCATTATAATTTTCTTTATAGTAATGCCAATTATAATTGGAGGGTTTGGCAATTGATTAGTACCACTAATATTAGGAGCTCCTAGACTTCAACAAACAAAATTTGATAATACAATCTCAAGGGAAAAAATGGAACTCTCTGCATCATAATCCACAGTTAATTTCCGATTTATCACGAAAATCGTCTGTAGCTGCATTTAGATTGGCAACAGGCCATGACTGTTTGGCCAAACACCTGCATAGAATTTGAATATATCAGTCCCCTAACTGCCCATTGTGCAACTCAAACCAAGAAATGGATTCGGAACACCTCAAAATCTGTGCTTCAGTGGCTGGCCATAATATCTTTGAAAAATATTGGAGTGCAAGAGGTCAAATGACTTTATTGTCAAATGCCTGGCATTAGAAAACAACAACATATTAGGAGCTCCAGATATAGCATTTCCACGAATGAACAATATGAGATTCTGATTATTACCACCCTCATTAACTTTATTACTAGCTAGTAGTATAGTAGAAAGAGGTGCAGGTTAACAGTGTATCCATCATTAGCAAGAGGTATTGCACATGCTGGAGTATCAGTTATTCCATTATCATAATTATATTATCAAAAATTATTATAATAATAGCAAAAATCAGGCTAATTTTTTTCAAATCGAACCAGACAATCCCTCGAAATTAGACAGAGGACATGCTTTGTTCCAGGATTAACAAACACGGAACCCAACTTGTGGAGAACTTGGACATTCCGAAGACATTGACTAAGATGTGGCACACCCATTCATTCAATTGAGATACGCATAATCTCACTAAATTCCCGCACTTTCAGTTGATGGTCATCCAACACTACTGTATATCGTGGATTTTTCTGCAATTTCTCCACTTCTTGCTGTTACTGGTCGACCACTGCAGGGGTCGTCTTCCACATTCTTTCGACCATGTTTAAATAGTGCCACCCATCTTTTCGCAGTCGAAAATGCTGCAGCAGATTCCCTAGTATAACATCCATGTCTGCTTTAATTTCTGTCAAATTCATTCCCTTTTTACGAAATATTTAATGACAGCACAAAGCTCGACATTTTCCGTTTTTGCCAATCTGTTCGGTGTACTTATTTCAAAATTAAACTACACGAAATGTAGTCAACAGAAAATCATGATTTTCAGTGCTTCAACTAATGTAAAATGGTCACTAACAATGGCGGCATTGTTAACATGTTTTCAATGTCATCTGCGTGTCAAATCACGGATTTTTCAAATGCACCTCATAAAGAAATAGTAAGCTGCTTCATATGTGGCAAAATAATTAGGAAGTATTATACTGGGACACCCGAAGCAAAATAGAGTAAAACCTATCAAGCCATGGGAAACAACAATAATTAAGAAGTATTGAATGCTGCAGCACTACAAGAGCATACTTGCTCACACAGTTTCTACAGACAAAAGAATAGCCACATTTTAGAGTAATGTATAAGAAGACAACCCATGTGGAGGAATATTTTTTTTAAAGTCAATCAATAAAAAATGAAAGCAAAAAAAGAAGGAACTACATCAACAAATCAACAATGTAGCAATGGACTCTGCTGTTTCCTATTATTGCCAAACTGTACCTGCAGCATTTTGAACACCAGACTCAGCTATTTCTTCTGTTACATAGACGACACCTTCGTGGTCTGGCCACATGGACAAGATTTCAGTTTACCATGGAGGTGGAGTCCAATAGTTCATTTTCATTCTTGAATATTCATATTTATAACAAATTAGATGGTACTCTTGAACATGATGTACAGTATATAGGCACTGTGCATGGGTCTCAAAATCGTACTGGTAGTGCCGCAAAGTGTCTCAATTCCTAATTAACTACAGGCTCGCAGTCATTCACTAGTCATGTGTGATGTAGAAGTTACATGCAGCTTTCTGCCGATAAGAAGTTGTAATATTAGTAAGAATGGGTTCATTGATTCATAGTGTTCTGCCCAAAGGCAGGTCTTTCACTGCAAACCTAGCAATCTCCAGTCTTTAATTATTTAATAGACTCAGTGAAAAGTTCAGTACTGCTAGAGGAGTGTAAAATGTTAACTACAAAGTTCCTGAAATATCAGTATAGTTGTTTGGCATTTAAATCAGATTTCAGACCATTGAATGAGGGTGAACAATCATATTACGAAAACATTGATATACTTAGCTATATTTGATGTCATGACGTGTGTAATATTTATGTGTGTATAATGTGTCTATAAATTACATATTTTAATGTGATTTAATTCTAAAAATAGTCTTAATTACACTTCCTGAATAATGGGCGACTGCAAATTCTCTAAAACACAACACATATGAACAATATCATCAACATACTACCTCTGATTGAGGTTCTGACTGATATGTACATCTATTATCAGGCTGTACATCTCACTTGACAATATGTGTCAGAGGAAGAACAATATTGTTTGTATGCATATGAAGTCTGACTAGTGTAATTTGTAGCTAGTCGGCGATATATGCAATGGAAGGGAAAGGGAACTGGCCACTCTATCCCATGATATTCTGGCCTAGTTGCCTCATAAGTGGTGCCTTGTTGGTATCACTTGTGAGGTTCAGACTTCTATTTGGACAGTTGAATAAACAACAAGATCATCATGCTGAAGCAGTTCAATTGATAGTTTGTGTAAAATGTTATACTGTACCGGTATATTTTAATTCGCTGAATGCACGTTTCAACATGAATTCGAACACTGGCAACACTGTAAGTAGTTTCGACTTCTTCAGCTGTTAATTTACCATCGTGCAGATACGATGGAATAACAACAATGATCCCTTTTTTCCGAGAGTTTTGTTATTATTCCGGGAAAACCTGACTTCATCACCACCTTCTAATAACGTCAATAATCCGCAATCAGTTGTTATGAATGTGTCACTCGATCTGCCACAGTAGCATTTAGATTTGAAGGCCACCATCTGATCCACATTGGGTGGCTGTTCCACTTTTGAACAATTAATTGTCACTCTACATTTTTCAATATTGCAGGCATTGTTTCCTGAATACTTTCTCTGCTAGGCCAAAACCCAAAATTACAGTAACCATTGTGGATGTCAACAACATTCAGTGGCGTCTTCTGGGGGTGTGCGGGTCGTGCGCCAACGCCCAAATAAAATTAGGAAATTATGGTATTATTCTTTTAATCCGTATAAAGTACATTACATGAGTGTTTTTCTTTAATAATGATTATTAATGCTTCAACTGAACTGCTACTGCTATCTATCGTCTAGCGGCCTAGCCTAGCAGTATGAAACGCGCTAAACTTTGCCATGGCGTTGCAACGAGTCACTGGCTGTCTTGAGACTCATTGCGCTTGCGCCCTCTCACTCTCTCCCTCGTCTTTTAGCTCCTCAGGACGTTGAAACTACTTCCAACGCCACACGCCGACGCCAGTACCGGCATGAGCAGTTATCGCTGATGTTGCGTATCTTTTTAAGATGTCTAGTGAAAGCATTGTACAAAAACTATTACATAGTCCTTTTTCATCGCTTCCTTACGCACAGAAAAAACAAGTTGTTGACAGCGGCAGACCATGTCCTAATTTAATAATATCAACGTCTGTAAAGGGCAAATGTGGTGCTACTGGAACTGGAAGGGGGTTTGAGAGACATTTTCGGAAAGAGCTATATGAGATTTCAAGCTGGCTCTGCGGCTGTGATGTAGTGAACAGATTTTATTGTTGGACATGTTTGTTATTCTCAACAAAGAAAACTGTTTGGAATCAGCAAGGGTATGGTGATTTAAATCACCTTAATACTGCTGTGAAGAAACATAGTGAGTCAGAAATTCATCTCTCTAGTTTTTTAACATTCAACAGATTTATTGCATCCCCTACTAGAATTGACGTTCTTCTGGATTCTCAACGAAAGGTTGAAATAGAACTGCATAACGAAAAAGCGAAAAAGAACAGGGAAATATTAAAGAGATTGATTAATGCTGTTTGCTATTTAGCGAATCAGGAACAGTCATTTCGAGGCCACGAGGAAAGTTCAGAATCTATAAACAAAGGAAATTACGTGGAATTTCTTCTTGCAAGTGCCGAGTTCGATTCACCATTGAAAGAACATTTACTAACGTCTACAGTTTTCCGCGGTACTTCGGCAAACATTCAAAATGATTTAATCAATTCAGTAGCCGATGTTCTGAGGGATGAAATCTACAACGAAATCCAGAATACAGATTTTGTGGCTATTATGCTTGATGAAACATCAGATGTAAAACTGTATTTCGTTATTTTCCAGTTTCACAGAAGAAAGTAGTAGAACGATTTCTTGGATTTCGTGACGTGAGCGCTGACAGAACTGCAGCAGCTCTTTTTGATCATGTCAATGAAGTAATGGAACAATATAACTGTGGGGATAAACTAGTCGCTCAAACATATTATGATGGTGCTGCCGTGATGAGTAGTCACCTCAATGGACTTCAAAGCAAAGTTTTGGAAAAATATCCTAAAGCTCTCTTTACGCACTGCTATGCTCATGTTATGAACCTAGTACTTCAACAATCATTAGAATGTAACAAGGACCTAAAAGTATTTTTTTCCGGTCTTAAATCACTGCCTACATTTTTTTCTCGTTCTTCTAAGAGGTTACATGAGCTTTCAGCATTCATGTCCCGAAAGTTACCATCATTGTCTAATACCCGATGGAATTTTACCTCTAGACTTATCCATACAGTCAGTGAGAATAGAGAAGCGTTGATAATGTTCTTTGAACATGTTAAGGAAAGTGGAAACTTTGATCATATAACTGCAATGACCGCAAATGGATTTTCTAGCTTCCTCAAGGATTTCCAGAACATATTTTTAATAAAGATTCTATCTAACCTACTTGCTTTTTCGGATGTTTTGTTCACTATACTCCAGTTTAAAAATGTTGATATTTTGTATGCCAGTAGTAAAATTACAGAATTTCAACAGCAGCTGCAAAAGGAAAGAGAGAATTTCGAAGCAGTGTGGTCTTCTATTCATGATACTGTGGAAGATGAAGAGGTGATTGAAGTAAAAAAGAGGAGATTGAACACTGAGTCACAGCGAGATTATTTCAAGCGACTTTATTTCGAAATCATTGATAATGTTAGCAATCAGTTAACAATTAGATTTGCATCATTTGAAAAGCTACAGTATTTTAATTTTATAAATCCAACAAAAATGGCCCACTTCAATAAAAGAGAAAACTTTCCTAATGATTTATTAAATAGAGTGCAAAATATTTATGGCAGTGTTTTTAATGTAAGCAAACTCCAGAATGAACTTCACGTATGGTATGCTTCTAATGAAGGGACGGACAAAACGCCAATTCAAATTGTAAATTATCTATTGGACATGAATTTAATGAGTGGATTTACGGAAATATACAAATTAGCATTGCTGATCTCAACAATTCCTTGCACTACGTCATCTGTGGAGAGGTCATTCTCATCATTGAAGAGGATCCACACCTACTGCCGCTCCACTCAAACACAGAACCGGATGTCTAACTTAAGCCTTATCTCAATCGAGAAGGAATTACTTGCCAACTTACGAGAGGACAAATCCAGGTTCTACGAAGCAGTAATCAAGAAATTCTTGCAGAAGGAAAGAAGAGTGGATTTCGAATTCAAATAACTGTGAGTAATGAGACAGCTTTAGTGTTTTTGGTTTTTAATTAATTATACTTATTTGTTGTTTAGATTTATCTCAATCGATGTTTACTCTCTCAGCTTTATTCAGTTTTACTGATGTTTCAAAATTAGACGAAAATTTACGCTAATTACCTTTATGAATGACTTTCCTATTATTTGTTCACAAAAAATGTGAGGGAATGTGTAAAGGTTAATGAAGTATGTTTTATTTAATTTTTTTCTTTGCCAACGCCTTAAGATCAAAGTCAGGAGACGCCACTGACAACATTACAGTGGCGGTAAAAATACATCCTAATTATAATTGTACGATTAACTCCAAACATTACCCTCATAGCAGAATACGACAATCCAGTTTTCATTTTAATTTGAAAATATGAGTAGACGATTTTCTTTACTAATCTTACTCTTGGACAGAATTTTTCGAAAGCTTTCGATGTGAAATCCACTAATAAAAATGGAAAAAAAGAATATGTATGGTCTACATCTTGGGGCGTTTCGACTATCTATGGTAGCTATTTTTGGGTTAAATGATAGAATTGGAAATATTTCTTATTATGATTCTACGGGTATGATTGTGTTTCAATTGGCAGACATTTTAACAATATATTCAAAACCACAAATGTCACTCCCATTAAGTCTGGTACTTCTCTCTCATATTTTATTGTAGAATAATCTCGGAAAACTTGCATTTCATTAAACATATCATCTGTTCCTGAACTCTTGTCATAACATTTCTTATGTGACTTCAGTTCTGCATGTAATGGAATAGACACTTGAGTAGACAATTCTCACAATTCAATTGTGAAAAAAAAAACAAAATCACTAAGAATGGTTTCATTTACTTCTGCCTGTATGTTTACTTAATTTTTATAAATAACACTTGTTGAGCATTCGCCTTCCATAAAACTTAAATTTTCATCTTTTCTTCTTCTTTTTGCGTCTCTTTCGTATCTTTGGGGAGCTAGTTGAGATGAGGCAGTCTTTTTCTCGTAATCTTTTAGAAAAATACTGGGAACGGTATGCTAGTTTTGGGGGTGTCCTGATCTCGTTCCCAATAAAATGAATACTGCAAATTCTTGTTGCAGGTGTTGGTTTCAACACTTGAAATCAAGAATTAAATATCGATATGAATACATTTAAAAATAAGTGTATTATTTATTATTGCTAATATTATACATAATATATATGTAAAGAACTCAGTAATTATGTACTTTTTGAAATTTAAATTATAAATTCCTGTCGTTGATAACTTAATGGTTATTTATAAACATAATACTATATACATTCTTTTTTTTTATATTAGGCCTAATATATAATAATACTATGATTACAAGCAGTGTAGCCTTATTTACTTTCGTCTGCGTACTGCTTGGATCCACAATTATTGTCGCTGCGCTTCAGTTTCCTGTTTTGGGAATGAATAAAAACAATATCGGTTGGTGTGTTCCTATAAGCATTACTACACTCAAGAACACAGCAATTTGCGTTACCATTCCGCTTTTTAGGATCATCCATATTTCTAATCATTTAACCTGAGATGTTAAGTATATTCATATGCTTCAAGCACAACTCTATCGCTGCTGTCCTGCAGTTAGTAACAACAGTCGCCACCAGAGGAGCTTGCACAGTGCCTATAGGAAGCCGACGTATATAGATCTTTATCTAAATACACACAGCCATCACCATCCTCCGCAGAAAAAGTTAGTTTTAACTAGCTTATTACATCATATCGGATATTAAAAACTTGCCCACAGAAACAGATCTTCTATACTACATGATACTACTATAGTAATTGCCCATTGTGCAATTCAAACCAAGAAATGGATTCGGAACACCTCAAAATCTGTGCTTCAGTGGCTGGTCATGATAATATCTTTGAAAAATATTGGAGTGCAAGAGGTCAAATGACTTTATTGTCAAACGCCTGGCATTAGAAAACAACAGCAACAACATGATGAAGGATGGGTGAAGCGGAGAAAAATTGTCTCTGGCACCGGGATTCGAAACTGGGTTTTCAGCTCTACATTCTGATGCTTCAACCACTAAGCCACATTGGATTCCAGTTCCAATCTCAGATTGAATCGTCTCAGTTTAAAGTTCCACCTCTCAGTTTCCCTTTTGTGGCCAACCCTCATGCACTGTGTCACAGATGTGTGATAGTGGCACAATGTCCAACACACTAAGTGTAAGGGTGCACTCATTACGAGAGAATTTTTCTCTGCTCCACCCATCCTTCATCATATGATAATGCAGAATTCCTGCACGGAAATATATGTACTTCGGTACTTCATAATAATAAAATAACTACAGCAGAAAGGAAATCAATAAAGCCCTGAAATAAGTCAGTTCAAAAAGAAATTAAAGAGAAATGTCTAGTAGTCAAGAACCAACCAACAAAGAAAGCTTTCATTCCATATTATAGAAACAATCTCACACAAGATAATCCAAATCCTACAGAAACTGGAAATTAAAACATCAAGAGCCATCAAACATCATCTATGCCAGGTAAAAGGTAGCCAAGGAGTGAAAACACCAGGTATTTACAGATGCCTTGTGAATGTGGTGAAATGTATATTGGACAAACTGGCCACATGGAGGAGGACAGAATCAAAGAACATCAAAATCTCAGGCTCCATTATCCCAAAAATCTGCTGTGGTGCAACACAGTATTGACAAAGGACACAAAATTATGTTTGATCAGACCAAGATCTTATATGGATCAAACCATTACTGGGACCAGATAATCAATGAGGTAACAGAGATTAAACAGGAGAAAAAAACTTCAATAGGGATGGCAGATTACAACTGAGTCAGGCTTGGACTCACACCTTGAACCGACTAAAATCTAATGGTCACCTTTCATTGGTGAGACAGAGGTACAGGTCCTTTGATTCTATTGCAGTAAACACAGGGAAGCCGTGGACTGAGACTGGTGATCAACTTCTACCAGTGAGACATGGCTTGTCGCCCACCAACAATCTTACAGCAGTAATCTGCTTACCTCTGATTGGTTTAAATTATCCATCTGACTTTTACATTTTAGTAAAGACATGACTTTCTTGTCACAACCATCAGTATCCCTGAAGATGGCTGCAGAGATAGTAGCCGAAAGCTTGAAAGATATCAACAATTCGACTCGGCTGATAGCCTGTGAAACCATCAAAGAGACTTAATGTTATTCGTCTGGATGGAGGCTAATGGCTTTGTTGAGGGATGCGATGTAGCATACAAAGTGGGAACAGCAACATGGCGATTATCATAGACAGATGAACTCAAATAATTTCGAAGTAAAGGTTCAGTTATTCCCAATTTGTCTGCTCCATATGGAATCGTCATAGACAATGCGCTTTATCATAGGAAACAATTGAGTAGTTTAATATCAAAGATGGACATATGTCGTCTCCATAGTTTTGATCTAGAGGCAATTTTTTAATTCACAGTGTTCTTTGTAATATTTAACATAACTTATTTTATAAATGTAGTGTTAGAGTTTACATATGGTTTCACTATAACTGGAAAGAGCATGAAAAATTGTATAAAAAGCCACTGCTATCTAAATTTCGATTGAGGTCAGATGTCCATCTTTGATATTAAGCTACTCAATTATTAGATAAGGCAGATAAGAAATGTTGGACTGCTTTCGAAACCATAGAGTGCCATGTGAAGAAAATATGAGGAAGTTCGCTCTTTTTTCATTGAAAGAATAAATTTGTTCCAAGGAAATAGTGTACCAAATCGACACAATATTTGAAAATCAGTGAAAGGTGACCATTAGGTTTTAGTCGGTTCAAGGTGTGAGTCCAAGCCTGACTCAGTTGTGATCTGCCATCCCTGTTGAAGTTTTTCTTCTTCTGTTTAATCTCTATTACCTCATTGATTATCTGGTCCCAGTAATGGTTTGATCCATTTAAGATCTTGTGACTCAATTGTACCTACACCGATTTCACATTTCTGATAATCCTACTTGTCTGTGGTGTAATAATCATGATGAAGATCTGGAACACATTCTTCTATACTGTCCATCAATAACCACAAAAGAAGTAAATTAAAATCATCAGTACCAGTTGCAGAAGACACAGCCCTGCAGTATATATTGACTACACCCCACCTCTGGCTACTAGCAACAGGCATCTATAATGAACACCGACCAAAATTCCCCTCATTTCTCGTGAAAAACAACAACTGAATAGACTACAGTGGACTATAGTGGACTTTATGTTGTCAGCAAACAGCTGGATACATTAAGAAGATTGATTGATGGTCACACTGTCATCAGGTTACAGCCTCATATGTGTCACATAAGTCCTATTGAATTACTATGATGTACTGAAGCTCATCCTATTGAATTAGCCTGAAGTACTGTCAAGAACTGTGTAAGGTCACACAACACTACAGGTGATATATATATATATATATATATATATATATATATATATGTCTCTGACAAGACTTCAAGTACTTGTGCCAGAAGGACTAAAGTCTGTAATTAAAGAAGAATGGACTGCATACTGCAAACATGTGATTAACATTAAAAACTACTATAGAGAGAAAGATGCAATAATGAAAGGCGTTATAGACAACTTCATAAAATGTAAACAATCTGGACATCAATGACAATGACATGAGTGATGGGTAGGGACCTGAATTTTTAGCATCTATTTTTCTGAAATTAGCATCTATTTTTTTCCAAAGAAAACTTTGTGCATTCTACCTTTCATTTCTCAAAAGATAACACTGTGCAAAGTTCAGCGTTTTCCTCCTTCAAATTACATCGTCTGTCTGAAACAACAGCACCATACTGTAATAAAACATGTTCACTGTCAACATTGTTTGTTGGTGTCCACAATATTTGCAAACAACATTATGAAAATGCTTTATTCTCTGTTCTTAAAGCATTAAATATTTTCACTATGTCACATTTTTAATTTTTCACCTGCTGTTCAAATAAGCTTCTTAAATGAATTGTATGCACTTCGAAATTCTTGTTTCATTATAATAAAAAATCCTGGAAACATGTCAATATTTGATTTGTCAACATTGTTCAACAGAACTATATTCTTCGGGTAGAATGTCTTCACTATAGCCTCAAAGTTCTTTTGGCCAGAGTCCTTTTTTTCTTCAAAATTGACAGTTTATTCTTTGCTGATTGAGCAGCTTTGGAAAACATATCTTTGCTTGTAGCTTCATCAATGGATTTAAAAAGTGCCTTTAATTTTTGTGTGTATGTATATAAAATGAGCTTTTCGCTTGAAAAACAGTATTTGACTGATTAAATAGCATTTTTCTTCGTGATTTCGAAATTCGACAGGAAATTCGTATTTTTTCGCACTTTCAGTTCTGATAAAAATTCATGCTAAATCACCTTACAGATGAAGAAAAATACTTTCTACCTCACAATTTAAAAATTCGTAGATTTCGCAAATGCGAAATTTTCAGGCCTATAGTGATGGGAGTAGTGATAATGATAGTCATAGCAACAGCAACACCAAAGAAGCAGAATCTTTCATATCTGACTTCGTTCTCCTATAGCCAGGTAAGTGGACTGAAGTTTTAGGTAAGCCACTTAAGTTTTTAAGTCAGAGTGTAGCATATAGTTCCCCCATCCTGCTTATCCACTCCTCATGCCAATAAGTAGCAGGAAAACAATAAAAATGTAATTCTTAATGAAAGAGCATGAATGTTAGGGATAACTTGCTACTGGTTTCAACTGCGAAGAAATATTTGTTGCCAGAATACTATAGGTAATAATGGTCCCTCGACTGTGAATAATAGTTTTAAGCAGGGAAAAAAGGTGGGATTCAAGGTGAATCATTGGGGTCGTCAGTTGTTCAAAGTATTTATATTGGATTTATTCCTGTTAACAGTTGTCTTCATTGACAATTATTTCAATTCTTTAGAACTCCTCAACACAATGTTACAAAATAACTTAAATGTAATAGGAACAATTCGAGCTGATAGGACTGGAAATGCACCATTAAAAGACCTAGGAAAACAGTCAAGAGGTGCAACTCACACCCTTCAATCAAAAGACAAGAAAGTAATGTTCATCAAATGGCAAGATAACAATGAAGTGACTATGGGCCCTAATTTTCAAGATGAAAATGTGACACTTGCTTACGGAACTTGTCAACGATGGAATGCAAGTGAAAAGAAACGTGTTGCTGTTACTGAACCGACAATCATCAAACATTACAACAAGTATATGAGGGGTGTTGATTTGATCGATCAACACCGAGGATTGTATCGAATTCGAATCAGGTCAAAAAAATGATGGTGGCACTTTTCAGGTTCTGTTTGAATGGGGCGGTAGTAAACATGTGGTTACTGTACAGAAAAAATGTTCCAGGGTATCCTTTGTTGGAATTCATAAGGAGGATAACATTGGTAACACTTTAAACACCAAATCTGAGCTCCCCAAGGACGTCTGTTTTGCCAAAGAAACCATCACTGATACCAACTGAATTGCGGTA